>NC_053023.1:708957423-709240961 GCF_003073215.2 Triticum urartu
ACAATGGGGACCAATAAACCAGGATGGAGGTAGTAGTTATGGGATTACTAATCTAGAAGCCGAAAAGAACTGGCCCCTGGTACTCCTACTAGTAGTAGTACTCAAGTTGGAAT
Source organism: Triticum urartu (assembly GCF_003073215.2). Lineage (NCBI taxonomy): Eukaryota > Viridiplantae > Streptophyta > Magnoliopsida > Poales > Poaceae > Triticum > Triticum urartu. Next base: position 708,957,537 of record NC_053023.1, read on the forward strand.
TCCAATTGCATGGCACAACCTGTTAGGCAAAAAATTCGATACAGGGTGTAGGAAGCGGTTTTGGAATTTGCATGCCTTTGCACCCCAGGCTTTACACTTTATGCTTCCGGCTCGTATGTTGTGTGGAATTGTGAGCGGATAACAATTTCACACAGGAAACAGCTATGACCATGATTACGCCAAGCTATTTAGGTGAGACTATAGAATACTCAAGCTTGACTAGTGTTGTTTTTCCACTTTTACAAAAACCGCATCGTAATGTTAAAACGTGCATTTGCACGTACATAAGTAATAGTAGTACTCCCTTCGTCTAGGTGTATAAGTCTTCCCTCCTTCTTGGTCACGGTGCACAACCGAAGATGACTTATTGACCTGGACGGAGGGAGTAGCACAGCCTGCAAGCATATATCGAGAGAGACGTGTAGTGTGATAGTATATAGTAAAGTTTGTGCTATATGCACGTACTTGCAAAATGCATACGAATACACAAGGTTTCCAAACTTTCCCTTTTACATACTTAATTAAGGACGCTAAAAATTCCTGAACGTTCGGGATTTATCATTTGCGTCCCAAAACTAATGAGATCGCCTTACGAAACAAAAATTATACTCCTCCTAAGAGCCACGACGCTCGCAGGAGCGCTTGCGGCGCGCCACGAGTGCCCTGGTGCGCGTCCGTTTCCCAGCGCGCCGACACAACGCCACTTCCCCAGCCTCGCAACTCGCGAGGTGCTCATTGGCGGCTTGCCGGCGGGCGAGCGCGATCTCACCGGTGTGGTGATCTGGCACCAACAGGTACTCCTCCTTGCTGGAAGCATGCACCCGGTCCATGTACCGCCAAGTGTAGATGAGGCGCTTGGGCCCGACTGCACTCAGGGCGTCGGCACGGGCGTCCTCCGCCACCCTCACGGCCCTCGCACGAGCCTTCTGCCAAAGAGCTAATTGCCCGACTCTCTCGGACGCGACATAGGCCTCCCAGGCAGCTTGTTCCGTGGTGCGCTTCTCTTCCTCGGCCTTCTTCTCCGCCTCTATTTTGGCGCACTCTACTGGAGGCAAAGCCTCCCACGAGGCGACATCCATTTCTTTCCAAAGCTCCTCAAGGCTGGGGGGCTCGGCGGGCGGCGCGGCGTTCTCCTCGTAGCGGGGAGCCAACGCGTCCTCCAGCGCACGTGCTGGCGAGATTGGGAATGCCGACGCGTCCACCTTGACGCGTCGCAGCGAGGAGCGGAACACCGACGCGTCCTCCTCGACTAGTGGCGGCGAGGAACGGAACGGCGACGCATCGCGTTGCGGCGAGGAGCGGAATGCCGACGCGTCCTCCTACACTAGTGGCGGCGAGGAACGGAACGGCGACGCGTCGCGTAGCGGTGAGGAGCGGAACACCGACGCGTCCTCCTCGACTAGTGGCGGCGAGGAACGGAACGGCGATGCGTGACCGTCCGCACGGTGCAGCGAGGGGCTCCTAGGGCTTGGGAGGGGCGATGCCATGGTGGTCAACGTGAGAGGGAGGGGGAGGAGATAGCGATGAACGTGAACGTGAGTGGGAGGAGATAGCGATGTCGTGGGAGGCGCAGTATTTATAGCGAGCAATGGCACACCTACGTAAGATATGGACTGAGCTGCACTGACTTAACTGCAGGTCCAGTTGCATCACTGACATGTGGGCCAGACCCCTGTTGGGCCCATATGTCAGTGACCGAATGCACCTGCAGTTAAGTAACAGCTACGTGGGCATATTTGTTGGAGTAAATTACGAGGGAGCGAAGGGGTGGAAATATTGCTTTTCACAACGGATTGGACGAGCGTGGGGGGAGGAGAGTCATGCATGCAGATTTTTTCACACGGGGTGGAGTGGTGGGACCGCCGGAGGGAGAAGGGGAGTTTGGCAGGCATATTGTTTCCACACATGGAGAGGAAAAGATCTGGAGACGAACGGGCTTCCAGCAGGTATGGGAATGGTGCATAATTAGTCATCTTGCATGCCGGGCTAGGTATAGTCTCAAGTCATTAAAAACAAACACGCCCCACACATATTCATATTTCAAGGTGCACTAAATTATTGCATGCGATGATTAAGGCTGGCCATAATGGTGGTATCTTAGCTGGTATCATGCACACGGGAATAGCAAACATGCTGATGTGGCAAAGAATTAAAGAAGAGAGGGGGGTTAGAGTAACTAGTGTTCATGCATGCATTGGTAAACACATTTTTTTATGGAGAACGACAGCACTAGTTGAGTACTTTTGCAGACTTCAAAAACTATTCCACAATGTGTCAACATTCACAATGTCAAATCAATATTTTACACTCATTATAAAACGTAGTTCTTATACTCATTATAATCAGTACTCCCTCCGTCTAGGTGAGCAAGTCATCTTAGATTGTGCACTGTGACCAAGGAGTAGGGAAAAACGAGAGATCTTAATGTTTATTTGCTAATTAATAGCATTGCATGCAATGAACTAACCACTGCATGTCGTGTCTGGTAGTCTCAAGTCATTAAAAGCATGCATACCCACATCTCCTATTGGTTGATATGTCATGAAACAAGAAACGAGGTAGAAGTTAATGCACTGCGCCTAAGTGTTTTGGGAATATTGTATCAAATGGGTGTACTGGTGTGGCTGGTTAATTAATATAAGGTGGTGTTCAAAAAAAGTATAAATTTGGTCAAACACTTTGCAAACGGTTGACGGGAGTAAAAAGGACCAGAGGGAGTATCATGCATGCGGAGTAGGCAAAAAAATTGCTTGTCTAAAAAAAGGCAAAAAAAATTTCTCATTTGTAGCCGGTCGAAGTCTCCAAGGGAGCGACCGCGCGAGGGAGGCGAAGGTCGTGGGAGGCGCGACGTTTGACGGAATTAAGTGAAGTTACATCCACGCGCCGGCATGGCATGCTAACAGGCAGAAGCTATACCGTCAGGCCTACGATATGGGTCTAGTAGACATGACATCTAGTGGGTCCCTCATAGTTCTCGAGAACTCTTTGGGGGCTTGCAGCCGTTTATCCACCGGGCAAGACAGCAACCCCACGCCGTTTGCACGCCCTACTCGTCCCCATCTTCTACCTTACAACAGTTCGCTCCCAGTCGTCCCGTCCTTTCACATTAGTTCGCTCCCAGTTTTTTTTGCGGGGTACAACAGTTCAACTTCTCCTAACCCTCCTCCAAAATCCATGGCCTCCCAAATCTCCATGGTCGCCGCTGAGTACCAGGTTAGAGCCATCACCGGCGATCAGCTCATCGTCATCTACACACGTGGATCCGAGACGGTGAAAGCATGGCTTGCTCGCTTCCTACACATGTTCAACAGTTCAACGGATGAGTGGGTCGCTGGGATAGATGTTGAGTACACCACAGTCCTGGGACGAGAGAAGGATCTAAAGGACGAAGAGAGGAAGAAGCCCGTCGTGATCCAGGTTTGCGTACATAACGTTTGCTTTGTCTACCACATATGCCATGCCAACGTTGAGTGCCAGGATTTTAAGAACTTCCTCAAGGACAAAAGAGTGAAATTCATTACTGTAGGCTTTAAGAACGAGAGTGACGTCCTACGTCGGATAGGTCTTGTTGTAGGCCAGCCCTTCGATCTCCAGAAGGCAAGCCTGGTGTCCTCCTCTCAACCTTCAATGCTGACCCTGGCAGCAGCCATGATTGATCCTTCGTACGCTAAACTGAAGAAACCTCATCACGAGTTTCATCATGCATGGGAGTCGAAGACATTAGATGAAGATCACATCCTGTACGCAGCAATGGATGCCTACCTTTGTTTAAATATCTACAAGGGTTGGATGAAGAAGCAGAGCTCAGTGTACGGTTCAAGCAAAGAAGCATCGGCGAAGAGGAAGAGGAAGAGGGACGAGGACAAAGTCGAGGACGTGGACTCGGACTCCAAGTAGGTGGCAGTGCCGTCGCTCATGCTGGTTCTACTGCAGTGTCAAGCGGACTAGTTGCTTACTAGTTTATTTTCAAGGGTGTGTTGTGCTGAGGCCCCAGCAGAACTATGTTTATGTTCTTTCTCATTATTTGAACTCTTTAGTACGTACAGTAGTACTAGTACTATGTCTTACTACTGTTCTTCTTGCAATTGGTACTACTACTCGTATCTTCATGTTCCTACTGTACTTAATACGTTCGTACTAGTAGTATAATTTGGGTCAGTCGATTTGTGAAAGAAGTTCGACGGAGCGAATGAAGAAGACGACAGAAGAGGTGGAAGAAGCCCTTCTAGCCATCCATGTTGCATCAAACGGCTCACATGAGTCGACTGACCCAAATTGCTCCTTCAGATTGCAGGATCCACATGGCATTCAAGGTCTCGAAGGTAGATTCTGCGTCCGCAACCGGTTTGCGGGCCCGACGCGCGCGCGACCGGCTTCCGCCGCGACAGCCACCATGCGCGCCTCCTCCGCGCGGGCGGAGACGACAATGACACGCTAGTTCCTCCTCGCCGGTGTGCTGGAGCACGTGCTCGTCCTCCTCTTCGTACGCTGCGTGCATAGACGCGGATCCACCAGCTGCTCGCGTGCTTGGCAGCGCGGCGGCATCGTGAGGAGGGACTGCAGACGATGTGAGCGGGCGAGCCTTCGGCTTCATGGCATAGGGATGGCAGCACTGCGGTGATGGGCGAGAAATTGTTGGCCGGAGCAGGCGGGCGCCGGCATGCGCAACGGCGGCGGCATATTGATGAGTGCGCGTGTGGGAGCTTACTTTAGTTTTAAATACAAGGTTGGTCAACCATACTAGTACACGTAAACATTAGACTTAGGCAACACTTTTATTAGTCAGTCCCACAGCCACGATACGGAATCCTGTGCAAGCGCGTGAACCGCGGCCGCGTGGTCGATCGAACGGTGCGTCACCGTGTCGCGCTCGAAGGACATCCACCGAACCTTTTTGTGTGTGTGAAAACAATCCTTGAGTATTACTCAACTTTTTTCCTGTGAAAGTTCTCGACGCTGCAATATTTCCATATATTTGAATTTAGCTGCAGTTCATGTTTATTTGGATTTGGACGTTTTAGGTGCGCCCTAGTTTTTTTTAATACTGATTTTGTGTGTGTGACTAAGAGAGAACGTGTGTATGTGTCCATATGTGTGTTGTGGCGGAAGGGCAATGTGGAGACGGTGTGCGTGTGATACAGACATAGAGAGGTGTGAATGTGCAAATGATCATGCATGAGTGAGACATAGACAGATGCCGATACGTTGTGTATGCATGAGAGAACGGTCTTCTAGTTTACTTGTGTGAGAGAGAGAGAGAGAGAGAAAGAGAGAGGAGCATCCGTAACACAACAACCATCTCTCTCGATTCGTCCGTCCCTCGCACGGTCGCATGCAACACATGCATCAACGCGCACATTTTGACACCCTCACCCGGCCCCTGCCCACCTCAAGGCCCGCACAATCTCTTTGTGAATACCCATTTCTCTCCTTAGGTTTGTTTTCTCTCAATATCTGACACACACACACACACATAGAGAGAGACACACGCAGCACAACACACACACACACACACACTCCCCCGAGCACACAATTCATCCCCATGCAAGGTTATACAGCGACCACTCTCGCTTGTGCTTCTTTGCACCCCAACATGCACAACACCTCAATCTTCAACGAGGGCAACGAGCAGATCGAAGACGGCGACCACACTGCGCTAGAGAATGCGGGGTCATTTGGAAGCAGGGTGATGTGACGACGGCTGACTGACTCCTCCCCCCACCCTCTCCCTCTCTCTCTTGCACAAAATTACCAATCCCTCTCTCCCCCGCACAAAATTGTCAATCCCTCAACCCACGAGATCCTTCCCCTCTCGTCCATGTTTTTCCTGCTCTCTCATCAAACATGTTGTCTCTTCTCCTTCCACGTATATAGAATCCAGACGCACACGCATCTCATGTATATTACATGTATGCATCTTTCTGACAGACCTAACTTCTTCCTCTCTCTTTCTCTCTCTATCTCTCTCTCTCTCTCAGTCTCATTAGGTTTGTCTCCTACTCTCTCGTCCACATACATACAATCTTTCCCGCCCTATCTGCTCCATCTTCAAAAGCTCTCTCTGCACGTTTCATTCACACATTGGGATATGTCAAAATGTTGCTTCTATAATGGCTGCTGTAGAGTTATGGTTGTTCTTGTTGCATCCTACAAAGTAATAACTATGAAATGCATTTAGATTCTCATTTGACTGGGATTATGTGAGTTTGAGCATGTTGTGAAGTACTATAGACCTTGTATACATCTTGGGATTCGACAATGATTGTAACTATTGAATTGTATAGACCATTAGATTCGAAGTCAATAGCCTAATATATTTATTTCACAATTTCAACAAATGATTAGTTCACTACAAACTAAGAAAACAAATGTGTACTCGCTCCATTTTTATTTGAGTCCGCGTATTAGCATTGGTCAAAGTCAAGTTTTGTAAACTCTCAGAAAGCTTATAACAAAAAATATTAACATATACAATAACAAATAAATACCATTAGATTCATTATTGAATGTACTTTCACATCATACATATTTGTTATGGTAAATGTTTATATTTCTCTATAAACTTGGTCAAACTTTAGGAAGTTTGACTTCGGTCAAACCTAATATGCAGAGTTTACTACTACTACTCGCTAGTTGCTTAGCCGAATCACTCAACACGCCACACGGGGAGTCTAGTGTCACAAAATTTTGAGGTCGGCGGGAAAATCTCCCGCGACCTTGATTCGAGTAGTAGGAAGTTACCATCATAGCCTTCGGAACAGGCCTACGGATGACGCTTAGTAGGGGGATGTTTTCGTAACTTCAGGTTCACCCTACCCAGCCAACCGCACCCCGGCACCTAGAGTAGTACACCTGAATACTCCCCAATTTCTATCCCCACCGCTAAATAGACTTCTCCACGGCACCGCGGCCTTCGTGCTCCTCCCCTTTACATCGGCGCACTCGTCCACCGCAGCGCATCTGCCTCATCGACGACCTCGTACGCCGCACTGGAGCCGGTCCACCGTCGTCGTCGTACACAGAGCCTCTTCCCCGACATCATATTCCACGGTCTCAGATCTGCTTCCCGGAAGCCGACGCCAAGCGCAGAAGTACCACCATCATGGACAATGAACTGACTCCCGTTGCTGACCATGACGCATAGAGGCCGCCGCGACCATCGTTCTCCTCCTCGATTGGTAATGTGTGTATTGAATCACTTAGCAGTACATGTGCAGTTCCAATTTTGTTCATACCTACCCTTCAAATTTCCTGGGTGCTATTGTTCTCGTAAAAGTAATTGGTTATAGCCTCCATTGTCCAATAGAATATCATCTTGTAATTGTGCGTCGCTCCTGTATTGCGCTGTGCTTGGGTAGGTTTTTCATCTGCAACCAGTAGTGTGGCAAATGATGGAAAGGTTTTTAGAACTAGCAAAATGCCCATGCATTGCACGCATCAAGATGCATTTGTATGAGTAGTTTATCTTGTTGGAGATGCTCTAACATGGCAGACGAGTGCTTTAATGTTGCCCACAAGATGCGCGAGTATTACTAGTAGTATATTTTTCTTGCCATGTTGAGATTTTAAAACCACAAGTGCGAACATGCAGAGGAGCAATGAAGACCAAACACGGGATATTCGGGACATCTTCAAGGAGCGTGGCAAGTTAAAGAGGAGCTGCACCGAACCTGTAAAACGAGCTTTGGTAAGTAACACCCTTTCAATTACTTTCGTGTAGCCTCGTGTTCTTCGATGTGTATATGTTGTAGTTTCTGTTTCTCTTAAGCGTGGTGTTCTTCGATGTGTAATAAGAAGAGTCTTAATCGTCCTAATGCTTTCGTTTTTAGCTTGATGTAGGAAGTGGGTGTTCTCACCTTGTAGTCTGTTTTTATTTATTTATTTCCTTTTGAATTCACTTCTCTGAGTTCTGTTTATCTGGCTTCTACTAAATGGATCTAGGTTGCTCTGAGTATTGATCTAAAAAAGAAGTAACTTCATGTCAGGATGCAGTTCCTGTGAGGAGGGAAGTATGGTCAACCTCGAGATCATGTTTCCAAAATGAGGCTGGATTACACACAAGGTGCCAGTTCCCTAATGATGCTGGATTAGACACAAGGTGCAAATTCCCAGATGATGCTGGATTACACACAAGACAGGTGGACTCGTTAGCTGTTCGTGTCCTCATGGCATTAGTAAAGGCTGAAAGAAAGCGTGCGGCAGCCCTTGAGAATGTAGCTGAGTTCCTGAAGAAGCAAAAAGAGCAATCCGATGCTCTCTTCACCCAAGCCAAAGAAGAGATGGAAGAAGCCAGAAATAAGCTAGCAGAGGCAGAGCAGGCTAGCATCTCCTGCTATCTAAAACTGTCGTCAATACAAAATTTCCTTCATAATAGCTAGGTTCAAATGTTTATCCAGTCAGCATGCCTGTTGTGATGTCCGTGCATCTACTGATGTGGCACAAAATGTTTTTTTCGGGTCATGTAATAACAACAATTACTTTCCAAACAATAACAGACAAAGCATTGGACATGGTATAGTTCACACGCAAGCCCGACATTCCAAGTTCAACTTCCACATCAAACTCATGTTCACAGATATCTGCACATTCATACATAACGTCCACAACCATGATTCACTTCAAAGACAAAAAAATGTGACGAGAGTTATAAATAATGAAAATCCTCTACTAGTTCCTGCTACCAGTGCGAGCACAACAAGTCAAGACCATGCGTAAATTAATTATATTTTAGTCATTTTTTGTGTTCTAAAATGCCTGCTGGCTCGTGGAAGGACGTGTTGCCGGCACACGCGCTGATTCAATGAAGGCAGGCGGGGCAGTCTTAAGCTGGTTGCATGCGGCAAGGAGGCGTGCTCAGCCGGGCCTGTAGCGAGTGCGGCCCTCTTGGCCGGCGCGCCAGTTCAATGCCTACGCTATGAGAGGTCGCGTCCGTGTCAGAGCAATCACTCCCTCCAGTCCTTTTTTGTTTGGGTATAACAAAATCTCATTTTCCATTCACATTTTAAAAGTAAAGTTCGTGGACAAACTTTGACCCAAAGTATGATGGGGACTAGTAAACCAGAATGGAGGTAGTAGTTTTTTTAATCGAAGAAGGGTTTCCCCTTCCGATTTTCATTAAAGAAAACCAGCATCTAAATCTAAACCATAGTATTTGCCCTAGAACTACCAGGTTCAACATCTCGCAACATAAACCCATACAACCTCCATCGAAAAACAAACAAACCATACAACCATACGCTAAGGAGGTACGTAGTACTATGAATTCCATTTTCGCTCTGTCCAATCGTTCTAAAAACTACTTACTACTTATAACGCGCCATTGAAAATTGGAACTCTTAACCCCGCTAAAAAACGATATTTTAAATGTGGCTACTCGATCTGTGGCAACTGGCGAGCCACCGCGCTCCAAGTCGTTCACCTATGGTCCCGACCATCAACTCCTACGGATCAAATTATCACGCGAGCTGACTATTCCTACAAAGGTGCTCCACCACGTACCCGGTACCCGCGAATGCAGCAATCGTGCCCCTAGGGTTTTAGAGTTTATTTGTTAACGTTGCCTTTACATAACACTCATGTGTGCGAGACAGCGAGAGGCCGACTGCGTGTGTGCGCCTCTTCTGTTTGTATATGTACTCCAACGTTTGTCTGGTGTCCAAAAAATTATAATAACTACTAGCAATGTGCCAATGCGTTGCCACATGATCAAAGTAGATTAATACAGTGGCGGAGCTAGATGCAGATTACGCTTGGGGCTGTGCTATGTTGAGTGATAAACTTCTATGATTTTCTATGCTTTGCATGAAGAAATTACAAAGGAAGTTGTTTCTAGGCCTGGGGCTATAGCCCTAGCAGCCCCAGGCCTGTCTCCGCCACTGGATTAATACATATTCATCGATTTGATAGAAAAAAAGTCTAGCTTTGAAATACGTATATCACTAAAAATATGTTATGTTTCACTCAAAATATATTCCTTTGGCGGTTTTGATGAGATAAGGGAGGAATGTTGTTGGTTTCAAGATTCGAGAAGTGGTATATGTCTAATTTCTACTCTTACTAGCAAGATGCCCGTGCGTTGCACGGAACATCAAGATCTTGTGGGAGAAAAGGATGAACGTGGGAAGGCCTTATCTGCAAATGTGGTGAAGAGTGCGGGTAAATTGCCATATTTTCCTTCCTATCCGTCAGATATAAATCAGACGACCTACATTGCAGGATGGCAGGCCCACCATCATCACCAACTCTATTTTTTTATCCCTACTCTTATAATAAGCATTGTCGGTGATGATCGTGTGCCTGCCATCCTGCAATATAGGCCGTCCGATCTATATCTGACGGATAGGAAGGAAACTATGGCAATTTTGCAAAAAGATACACACACCCCTCTCCACATTTGCAAATAAGGCCTTCCCTCCTTCATCCTTTTCCCCCACAAGATAAACTACTCATACAAATGCATCTTGATGTTCCGTGCAACGCATGTGCATCTTGCTAGTTGTTGCAAAAAGCCCATGTGTGTGTGAGAGAGAGGGCGAGTGGAGGAGGACGGAGTGCATGTGTGACAAAGACACAAGGAGTGTGTGTGCGATAGGTATCAGCTTAAAATGAGGCGATAGTGTGTGTGCACGATCGAGAGGGCGTGTCTCAAGAAGGGAAGAAAAATCTACATAGATACAAGGAGCGGGAGAGAGACATGTATGCGATGGTGGAAGCATGAGTGTGCGGGTGTATAAACCTATCTAGAGGCTAGCTAGTCGATAAATGTTTGTGAGAGAAATACGAGTCGGGGTGCGAAAGCAAGAGTTTTGTGTGTGTGAGAGAGAGACGGTAGTCGGGAAGGGGAGTGGAAGCAGGAGTTGTGTGTGTGTGTGTCTGTGAGAGAGAGAGGAGATGGTAGTCGGGGTTGTCTGATCAGTAAACAAATGAATAATGTCAGTCTGGGATGGAGACGAAAAGGAGACGGCAACAAATGTTGTGTCTACAGGAGAGATAGAGAGAGTAATTTTAGTGGTATGAGTCATATGTAGAGACATATAGGGTGTGTGAGAGAATCCCATAGAGAGAAAGACAAAGTGAAAGACGAGTGGAGACTATGTGTTTGGCGGTGAAAAAGAAAGCTTAGGTACCAAGTGATACCAGAGAACAGTAGAGACGTGAGAGATAATGAAAACCATGTAATGTATAATGATAGGGAGAGTGTGACACTTCTCAAGGGAGACGTCGAGAGACCATGTTTGCGAGGATAGGAGCAACATGAAGTGAGCGTGCGGGTGAGCTGGAGAAAAGAGAGTGATAGCTACCTGAAGGAGCATGCATGCGAGAGAGATGGGCGTGAAAGGAGTGAACAAAAAAGGGATTCAAATATTTGAATTCGAGATGATGATACATGTAATCCATACTCGAACCAAGGTTGATCTATCAAACATGCATACTCATATGAATTCACGCACATCTATGTTATTTAATATGTAGATATTACTGATCCATACATTTTAGTAGAACATAATTTGGTTAAATTTTTTCGAATTCAACCTTAAGATTTCGAGATCGTTGTATTTGTAAATCATATTATACATATAAAGGAGTAGAATTCTTTGTTGTGCTTTTGAAAGTATATATAAAAAAATGATGTATATAGAATGTAATTCCAATTGAAAATGGATCCCACCCGAAAAAAATATAGAATACAAACGGGATTCGAATTGAGTTGGCACGGTGAACGTGCACTCTGCAAAATTTGAACGAAGCGGGGAAAGTTGGAGTAACCGCCTGAAACCAAAATCGGCGAGATGGAAATCACTACTGCCTATCCCTGCCACGCAAAGCCTATATGATGGATTTCTATAGGTTTCGATAGGGGTAGGTTTGTAATTTCACCCAAACGTGACGTAACCGCCTCTCACCCGGATTCATACACGGTGGGCGCCAAAACACAGTGTGTCCTCGGCCGAAATCGACTCCGTCCCCGATTCATATTCATACACGGTGGGCGCCAAAAACAAACTCTTGTCGGCAACTATTCGGTGTATGCGAGATTACCGTCCTATCCCCAACCGACTAGTGTTGCTGTGATGTAGTAGAAATTTGAAACGGGGGCTAAGTTTGTAAATTTCCTCGCATTTGAGACAAGCGCGCCCTGAATACATGGTTCCCCCTTCCTCTCTACCTCCCTTTTCCCCATTCGTACTCCGTGGGCGCCAAAACACCCTCTCCACCCCACCCTGCTTCGTCCGCCGTCGTCGTCCGCCACCACATCCACCGCCGTCCTCCTCCACCATGCCGGAGCTGATACCCCGATGCCGCCGTCCATTACAAGATATCGACCTCTCTCATCCACGGCTTCGGACCGGGATCCTTGCATCCCGTCCTCTCGCTTCATCCCCGCCGTCGTCCACCTTGCCGGCGCCGCTCCTACGACCGTCTCGTCCACCGTGCCCCGCCGCCATCGTCTACCCTCCAAGATCTGCTTCCATGCCACCGACATCCATCGCTACCGCAGCACCATCAAATTCTCAGCAGATGCGTACACGGCGCCGCACCAGAGGCCGTACTCTTTCGTATCTGCTCAACTTATTTATCGCAGCAAGAAAATAGATCGCCATTGCTTTACTCTGATTTCTTGTCTTGGTTGCAAAGTTGCCTTTGTCCGGTTTGCACCTTCAGATCCGCCATGGCACGCTCAACACCATACTTGCAATGCTCATGGGTTTCCCCTTTTATATTCCACACTAGTTAAATCACAGTAGACTAAATTTCAAAATTGGGTCAGTCGATTTTTCAGAGCTCGCCGGAGTTCGCCGGTGAGATCGAAGGGGCTCGGGTGGGGACGGTGGTTGTGGGGGGCGGTGGTGGGGCCTCATCGAACGAAGAAAACTCAACGCGGGTGGGGGCGAGGGTGGGGGTGGGGGTGGCGGAGGAACACAGGCGGTGGGGCCGGTGGTTCGGCTGGCGACCCGTGCGGTGTTCTGTATGGGAAGCACAGTATGTTCCTTGTCAGGAAGGGGAGCATGGACATCTGCAGTCAACAGCTGATAAAGCTGGCCTGTACGTGATCGATAGGCTTTCAATTACTAGCGGCAATACAACACTGTAATTTCCGTCCAGTTCTACTTTCCCGATTTATATATCCTGGTTATGGTGTACCCCTGTTATGTACACTATGATCTGCCTAGTTGCTGTGTGCTCTTGTTATCATGGTTTGGCAATAAACTCTCTATACAGTATATTATAAACCTATCATCTGCCAGCTATCCTTACTTCTGGAGCCTATTTTTTGTGTACTTGTGCCAGATTATATAAATGCATGCACCATATTACAGCACACATGAGCTCTCTCGTGAGAATCCAGTGATAGCACACACGTGTTTACAAGGGCGCCCCTATATTATAATATCATCTGCATTACAAAGATAATCTCACAACTATTTATGTTTTCATGGTTCTCAGATATCATACGCAATTACAGTGAATATCAGAATCCGCACATCAGAAGAATATTGTGGAACACTGCAATGACTTAAAAAATTGGCACCAAGGCATTGAGTGCCATTATGGAAGCAATGAAACTCATACGCTCCCCACCTGTTGATTCTTGTTCAGAATATCATCCTAATGACTATTCTAACCTCGAGGAGTCGAAGGCAGATGGCCTGTCCTGTTCACCCATCAAGGTGCCTGTTCTAATTTGGCAAGGTTTTATTGATTGCGCATATCTTGCATATGTTGTCTTGCATTTCTTATACTTTGTTGCACCGCCATCTGCTTAGTTTACTCATCATATATGTCGAGATGCCATGCCCATCCATTACCAATGCATATTCCATCTGTCATCATATCATGTTTTTCCACTCAAATGCTGTTCTTGTGCATCAGACATCAAAAAGGAAGAGGGTGATTGCCGAACCTGAAGGAGCACCAGCAAAGTCCTTGAAAAACGTGGTGGTGCCAGAGAAATCAGACAGCACCCCACTTATATTGGCTGTACAACCAGTGACACAAAACGTAGGACCGACTCCAGCAGACTGTACCAATACTTCACTGGCCACACCACTAGCCCCACCACACAGGACCTGCACTCTAGCAAAAGGTATACCGATTTCATTTGCCATAGCACCAGCTGTACCACAGAAAAATCTCACTCCAGGAAAAAGTACAGCAAGTCCACCGGCCGAAGACCTATCCCAACTGCAGAGACGGACAATTCCTGCAGATTGGAACCCCATTCCATTTATTCCCAGTTTAAAAGATAATGCTTTCAATGTTGTTAGGGACTACGTGCATATATTCCCATCATGGGAAGATTATTGTGAAGACAAACACCATTTTCACATCTTCCTGTCCAACTTACGTGTAAGTGTTATTATTCATGGTTATTATTTTCCTGTTTTCTGCTGATTGAACACATCAATGATTTACATTACATTGTTGTAACTAGGCGAGGGTCAATCTAGATAGTCATGACGAGCAAAGCTTGCTTGTGCTTTTCAAGGAAGCATTGCAGTAGTATCGGTGTTACCTGAGGAAATCACACTTTGATGGCAAGTCTATAAATGAATTTTTGGTGAAGTATCCTGTGCTAAATTTAGAAGACATTGAATGGAAAAACCTTGTTATGCACTGGTCTCGTTCCCAGGATGAGGTACTGTCTATGAAATCACATGACAATTTGAACTTCTACTTTTCCGCATGTGCCTTACGGATCTTTTTTGCAGGAAATCTGCTCGAAGAAGAATTCCAGTTTGACAAGAACGACAGGATATCGCAAATATGCTGCCCGCTGCTTTGCTCTTGTTAGTACCTGTTGTCCTGTATCACTGTACTTGCATACATACCTGGTTCATTATGTGATAGCAGTATGCATGATAGCTTGCTTATCAATTGTTCGCTCCAAATTATCTGATCTGTATGAATGGTTACATTAGTGTAGAATATATCCAATGCCAATGTTTTTTAGCTCTGCATTGCTCTTGTAAGTAGATGCTATCCTTTATCAGTGTACTTATAATGACAGGTAGTTGTTCATGTACCACCACTCTGCAGCTTATTTTCCTTTGCCCTCCATTTTCTACACATCAGATCTATATTTACTCTTACCATAAGGTTGGTACTGAAGAAGTTTAGCTATGCATTGCTCTTGGCTATACCTTTTGCTTGTATCACTGCACTTACATTTATAACTACTTGGTTATGTAGCATCACTCTTCATCTTATCTTAAATATTCTCCATTTTTTTGTATATTATCACATCTATATTTACTCTTAACAAAATGTAGAATAAAGGCAATGCTTTTGAAGAAGATTCTGTGGTAAACTTCTTGAATTGCCTCCCCCATCAGCATGGACAAGGCCTTTATAGAGCTTGTCTTCACCAATAATGTAAGTTTGTCCATCTCAAGCCTTCAAACTTTGTTGTATATATTTGGTTAGGCATGACTGAAACAGCTATTTATTTTTGGTGTTTGCATCAAATTGCTTGTTTAAAGTTTATTATTTGTAGTTCATAAACAAAAGTTCGTCCTTTCTCCATTTAAGTTTTTAGTTGTACAACCAAGTTCCTTCTTCATACCATGTAAATTAAACAATACAGAGCAAGTGATCTTCTTTTGCACTGCATGTATGCTTCTGTTCTTCATCTGTAATCCAGTGGTGTGGTGAACCTACCCACTACAGCACAATGTCATATTCTGCAATGTCTTAACTATGAACAATGTCATATCATTCTACTATTATTTAAACCGTCTCTTTGTTTGCCAATCTGAAATGGTATAAATTGACAGCACACTAACCATTGATACTTATGAGTTCTTGATCTGTAATCCAGTGGTGTCGTGAAGCTGCCAACTCCTTCACAATGTCATTTCCTGCCATGTCTTGACCTGAACAATACCATATTGTGTTAATGCAAATTTAAACTGTGTCACTTTATTCGTCAGTAAGAAATGTGATGAATTGTCAGCACTGATACTTTTATGTGCAAAACCTGTCATCTGTCTGCTTGTTTATCTTTCAGAGTGAGGAAGATATAAGTGTTGAACAAGCGTAGTCTCATCATCTTGCTCAGCTGCTTGCGCTGCAGCTCCCCAGCAGGGCTAACCTTTCTTGAACTCTATTGAAGTGCTTTCGGTTTTGTATATTATTTTGTCGGCGTGTTTATTTGCACTGGTGGCGATCTTTGATGCCCAGTGTATGTAATCTGCTATCTGCTTGTGCTTTATTATCATAGTGGCAAACTTTGATGCCTAGTGGATGTAATATGCCATAATTTCTTTATTGTATAGTCTAGGTTTTTTCTTATTCACGATGCTGCAGTTATTTTATTGTATATATATATATATCCTGTCTTCGCAGTAAACCGGCCAAACCGTAAAATTACGGTACATAATCGGGCCGTCATGCAATCACGATGTAGGTTGGGCCTGAAACGTGCCGATCAGCTCACGGGCCGGCAGCAGCCCGAAATGAACCCTGGCCCATGATTGTGCGAATCAAATCATGGGCTTTTAACAGGCCGAAAAATTGTCTCGGTCCTGTTTGGCCCAATTAGATATCGGCTGCGAGCAGGCCGGGTGCAAACTGGGCCGTAGTTAGGCCCAACTATATGACGGGCCTTTAACAGGCTGAAATTAATATAGGGCCGAAATGTTAAATGGGCCCTTAACAGGCCAAAACTAATATCAGGCCGAATTACTAAGTGGGCCTTTATCAAGTGGGCCCAAAAGCATAGTGTCCAGTTGACGGGCCGAATCTAATATGGGCCATAATTGAGCCCAAAGCCTCTTAAAGGGCCGAACCTGATCTGGGCCGTAATTTGGCCCAGAACATGGTAGGCCTTTCACGGGACAGATCTCATATGGGCCACTATTAGGCCCGGAGCGTGGCAGTCCATTAATGGACCGGATCAAATATGGGCTGGCATTTGGCCCAAAACATGGCAGGCAGTTAATGGGCCGGCCTACTAGGGTCCTCAAAATCTTGTGGGCCTACAGCTGGGCCGGCCCATTAATGTCGGCGAAATCTCGTGGGCCTTTAGCTGGGCCGACCCATTACGGCACACAAAAATCTTATGGGCCTTTACCTGGGCCGGCCCATTATGGCCCGCAAAATCTTGTGGGCCTTTAGCTGGGCCAGCCCATTATGGTCTGCAAAATCTCGTGGGCCTTTAGCTGGGCCGCCCATTATGGTCCGCAAAATCTTGTGGGCCTTCAGTTGGGCCGGCCCATTTAAACTTGATGGGCCGGTCCACGTGTCAACATATCATAGGCGCGTCTCACCCATTGGATGAGTTGACACGTGTCTCCTTCAGCCAATGATGATTTTACACGTGGAAAATCCCCATTGGTCGGGGTTGTTAACGGGTTATCGGATCCAAAACCTGACCGATAGCTTAACGGCCTTCCGTTACGGTGGATGCCACGTGTCGGTCACCCTTGACGAAAGCACTTCTGTGACGCGTGATTTATTGTCATGGATGTGGACACTTCCATGATGATAATTTTGGTAATGTCATGGAACACTTCTACGACAGCACATGTATGACTATCTTGATTCTGTCATAAATTTGTCATGGATGTACATGCATGACAAAAAAAGCGACCTACTCTGACAAACACGTATCATCACGGAAGTGTATTTTTTTTGTAGTGATGCTTAAGATTAATGTTCCCTTTGGCAACATGGTCTCGAATGAAATGATGACGAACTTCAATATGTTTAGTTCGAGAATGTTGCATGGGATTGTGAGCAATCTTAATAGCACTTTCATTGTGACACAGCAATGGAACATGTTTCACATATATCCCATAATCTTTAAGAGTTTGGGTCATCCAAAGTAATTGAGCACAACATGATCCAGCAACAATGTATTCCGCCTCGGCGGTGGATAAGGATACCGAGTTTTGTTTCTTGGAGGACCAAGACACAAGAGATCTACCAAGAAATTGACAAGTACCCGAATGGACTTTCTATCCACCTTGTCTCCGGCATAATCCGAATCGGAGTAGCCAACAAGATCAAAGGAAGACCTCCTAGGATACCAAATGCCAAAATTTGGTGTATGTACTAAGTATCTCACTATCCTTTTCATAGCCTTAAGATGACATTCTTTAGGTGGCTTGATATCGTGCACACATGCACACACTTAGCATAATATCGGGGCGAGAGGCACATAGATATAACAATGAACCAATCATAGAGAGGTAAACTTTTTGATCAACCGGTTCACCATCTTTGGTTAAATCAAGATGTCCACTCGTAGGCATGGGTGTAGTCATACCTTTGCATTCTTGCATATTGAACTTCTTGAATAAGTCCTTGGTGTACTTTGTTTCAGAGACAAAGGTACCTTCCTTAGTTTGCTTGATTTTCAAACCGAGAAAGAATTTGAGTTCACTCATCATAGACATCTCAAACTTCTCCGACATTAGCTTTCCAAACATCTCACTAAAATGAGGGTTAGTCGAACCAAATATAATATCATCAACATAAATTTGGCACACAAATAGTTCTCCATTAACCCTTTTAGTAAAAAGAGTAGAATCAATTTTACTGATTTCAAAGCCTTTTTCAATAAGGAACTTGGTCAAGCATTTATACCACGCTCTAGGGGCTTGTTTAAGACCATAAAGGGTTTTGTGAAGTTTGTAGACATGATTAGGTTTCTTAGGATTGACAAAGCTGGGAGGTTGCTTAACATAAACTTCCTCCTCAATTTCACCATTTAGAAAAGCACTTTTTATGTCCATTTGGTACAAGGTGATATCATGGTGATTAGCATAAGCAAGTAAGATGCGAATGGACTCAAGTCTAGCAACGGGAGCATATGTCTCACCATAGTCCATACCTTCGACTTGAGTGTAGCCTTGGGCGACTAGACGTGCTTTTTTGCGGACGACTTGACCATCTTCATCTTGCTTGTTGGGAAACACCCATTTGGTACCAATGATGTTGTGGTTGTTGTCCGGCTTCTCGACCAATGTCCATACTTAGTTTCTCTCAAAGTTGTGTAGCTCTTCATGCATAGCGTTTATCCAATCCGGATCTTCCAATGCATCTTCAACCTTCATAGGTTCAATGCTAGAGATGAATGAGTAGTGTTCACAAAAATTAGCCAAACGAGTTTTAGAGCGAGTTATACTCCCGGTTTGGATATCATTGTAGATTTGCTCGACGGGATGATCTTTGGCGATTCTTGCTCGAACTCGTGGGAGTTTTGGCTTGGCTCAGGGTGGAACATCTTCTTCATCTTGTTCTTCTTCATTGTTGATGTTGTCATTCTCTTGTCGTGGTGGAGAAGGAGGTTGTTGATGTTCATCTTGGTGTGCTTCCTCATTTTCTTCGTCTTGGTGTGTCCCACTTGTGGATGCTTCCGTATCAATTCTTGGTTCGCTTTGTCGTGAGGTAGAAGCTTCCACTTGGATGGACGGGGTACTCTCCTTCACCTCCATTGGACGAATCTTGCCAATAGACAAGTCTTGGATTGCTTCCGAAGGGTCTTTGTCTCCTACATCAATTGGCAATTGCTCTACTTGCGAGCCGTTAGATTCATCAAACTTCACATCTACCGTCTCTTCAACCTTTTGGGTGAAATTGTTGTAGACACGGTAAGTGTGAGAGTTTGAGCCATAACCAAGTAGGAAACCTTCATGAGATTTAGGAGCGAATTTAGAATGATGATGCTTATCAAGAATGTAGCATTTTGAGCCAAATACTTGAAAGTATCCAACTTGGGGTTTTGTCAGGACCGGTTTTCCAATAAAACATTTATTGAAAAGCCAACCTTGTATTGACCAGTACAGAAGAATCCTTCTTACCGGTAGACAAATCCTTGATACAGAAATCCAGAAGTACTAAATATTATACAAGGTTGAGCTGAGGCTGCTCACCAATTTATTACAAGCACGCCGATATTATACATAAAGGCAGATATGACACAAGGGTGTTTGGTGGCATACTACTGACTCGTAATAAAAGTGGTGGTGGATATGTCACAGTGAAGTGGGTGACGTGACTCCAAAAGCGTCGGAGTGAGGCTCGATGATTTTATTGGGTAGCGGAAGCGTATATAATACAAGTGATCAACTCCAGGATCGCACAGGACTGACTGGGACTCCTCTAGGTGTCTGACTCGCTATCGAACTCTTCATCCATAAGATCGCCTTCGTCAACATCTGGCCAAATCAACAAGCCAGGTGAGTACTTTGAATGTACTCGCAAGACAGTTTGGACATAAGATATAACAAATGCAAACATGATGCACATGAGCAGATTTATAATGCACACTCAGATAAATAATTGCACTACATGTAAAATAAAAAGGAAGTCAGGCGGTAGTCCTCCCGAAATCCCAATAAAAATAGCAGAAGGCCGATCGGGTGTCTGAAGCGACGCCTCGAAAGGTAAAGGTAAATTAACATGCCGCAGTCGGGCATCGGGGCAACACAACATAAAGGGCTTATATTGAAACGTAAATAACAGAGCGTGCCACATTCGGATGTCTAAGCGACATCTCGAAAAGGGCTTATAATGAAAGTAAATAACAAGGGTGCCACAGTCGGACGTCTGAGCGACATCACATAAAGGGCTTATATCGAAAGTAAATAACAAGCATGCCACAGTCGGACGTCTGAGCGACATCACATAAAGGGCTTATATCGAAAGTAAATAACATGAATGCCACAGTCGGACGTCTGAGCAACATCACATAAAGGGCTTATATCAAAAGTAAATAACAAGAATGCCACAGTCGGACGTCTGAGCGACATCACATAAAGGGCTTATAGTTTATCATTCGAATTCAAGTAGTTCATGAATTTAAATCATCACAAGGAAATACTCAGCGCATAATAATAAACTGGTTAGTCCATTCACAGGAATAACATTCAACCGAGTTAACCACTCTCAGTTTCATGCTTATTCTCCGGAGACTGTCACTGGGGTTGACACTGAGATCGACACTGAGACTGACACTGACACTGAGATGATGTCCAAGTCCCTAGTCATGGACATGGATACTAGAATGGTTTGACTCTGCAGAGTTTGTACTCTTTAACCACAGCCAACGGATTTTAGTAGTCACAAAGGACTAGTTCCGTTTACGAAATTTCAGAAGTAACACATCTAACCAGTACACACCCATTCCACATTCCGCTGCCAAGAATCACCCTAGGCAGCGTTCAAGAAAAACTTTAAGACGGGAGGTCACAACCTCGAATAGCATGGGATCAAATTTATATCGCGCGCTCTAAGGGGTGCCCCCCCTCTCGGTCCCAACCAGAAACACCCATGCCCCCTGACCGAATGACGAGCTTTAATCCAGGGCCATGGAACCCTCATCGCGGTCCCTCTGTTTGGTGTGTACAAGGAAAGAGGTTTGCAACTTACTCAACCGCACTCTTTGCAGAAAACATGTGGCAGCACGAAAGGAAAACGAACGGGTTCGAGACTTGATCCATGTTAACACTGGAGTTACACGGTTGATGTAAGACTGGCAGGCTTCAACAATACCAGCTTACAACCTATCATGCCACCACATGATCAGGTTATCTTATCATCATATGAACATATCATACTTCGAAGCTCACCTGTAGCTTGCCTTGCATGCAACATAACATTCACTAATGCTTATATAAACATGCCATGAGAAAAACTACTCGAGCAAACATGCAAAACACTCATCATATCAAAGGTTCAAACATGCTTGCCTGGTTCGAAGTAGTCGGAGTCTAGCTCGGCGAAGTTCGCGGTTCCGTCACCTCCTCCGGTATCTACGGTATAAAGAAATCGCATACTAACGTAAATACCGTGTGTTCATAAAAATTGTTCCAATTTTTTTTCAAATAAATATGATAAAAAACTAGACAAAAAAATAAAGATGACAGAAAAAGAATCAATTCAAAATCATCTTTTGTTAAAAAGTTATAAAGGTTTTAGCCCAGGGACTTATTTGTAATGAAACAGAAAGTTTCTAGGGGTTTGTTTATAAAAACAGAAAACGTTTCAGTAAGAAATACTCCAATCCAAAGGGAAAGCGTACTTTGCCCGAAGGCGTTTTCTAGGAAAACGGTTCGAATAGAAAAAGAGAGGCTGACGAGGGGGTCCCACCCGTCAGGTTTAAAAATTTGAAAAGGAAAAAACAGAGCACACCGGCGCCGAGGATCGCGGCGGTCGCCGGCGTCGATCCACGGCGAGGTAGTGGAAACGGTGAGCACCTACGGGTTCACGGAGTCCTTCCGTGTCAGTGGGTGGTGGAGTTGGTCGTCGGCGAGCACCACATCGACGGCTGCCTCCACTCCGGCGGACGGTGGTTCGGGCGGTGATGGATCTCGCCGGGGAGGGCTGCAAATGTCGAATTGGGGCTCGGCTTAGAAGAGTGGGTGTACTAGGAGGCTTCTGGAAAGGTTTGGGAGGCGGGGGTGGTCTCACCAGACGGAATCGTGCTGGAGCCCGAAGCGGATCGGGGCGGCCGAAGTCGGGGGAGAAGGCCTCCTCGAGGTCCTCCTAGTAGCTAGGCATGGCTCTGGTGAGGTGGAGGGGTGGTTCTGGGTCGAGAACAAGCTCGAGGCCCCCTTTTGTAGCCGCTCCGAGGCGGTTGCCGAGAACAGGATAACTCCGGCGATGATTACGGCGAGGCAGCGGTCGAACGGGGGGTTTAGGAGCCGGGGCAGCTGCGGATTGGATCACTGGCTTCATCCCGTAGCTAAACTTGGCCAGACTTGGGCAACACTCCAAGCCCTCGACGGAACGGCTCACGGGCATGTCGGCGGCAGAGAGCGCGCTCTGCGCTTCTGCCCACGGTGACTGTACTGCAGTATGCACTGGGAAGAGGACGGCCACGCGTAGGTTTCTGGTGGTTTGGGCGGTGCTGGACGACGCCGAATGGCAGGGCTGGTCCCCTGCTGGCCGCCACGGGCGGTTCTGCCACCGCGGAAGACGCCGGCGCAGGCGAGACACGTCGCCACCGACGTTTGCGCCCGTCCAAACGATCGTGCGGCGCTCTGGATAAGGAGGAGAAGAAGTGAGCAAGATGCCAACGCGGGCACTGGCGAGATTGACACCGCGCTCTAAAGAAACGACACTGTCGACTGAACCCAAACACTGAAACTCTGAACTTGACAGAAACAGTGCCGGCCACCTGTTCGACGAAATGATTTTGGCATGTGGAAAATTTTTCTTGAGCTGATCTTTGGTGGGGTGGTCTCTTGATGCACCTAGGGGCTGCCTGAATTATCTCAGATTTTTAGGAGAAGAAAAAAAATGAATTTCACCAAAAATGGCAAATCTGGTCCAAACTCGCAGCAAGCATATTTTAAAAAATTTGAACTGTGGACCAGTGGATCTTGATGAATCTTGGTTGAGGGTGCTAAGGACTAGCCAGAGAAGTTTATTTGAAGTTAAAACTCAAAGGGAAAAAGGCAGTTCCTTTGTAAATCCCTAAGGTCCAAAATAAATGACAGAAAAGATTTTGAGGTTAAAATAAATAGAAATAAAATTTAGATGAAGTTGAAACTTGCTAGATTTGGATGTTTGGCTTGTCCCAAAGTGGGGAGGTGGATTTGGAAGAAAAATTTCAACATGAGTCATGGCAAAAGAGAAACTTTTGAATGGAAAAAGAATAAATCCATAATCCATAGGGTTTCTTTTTAATAGAAAGGATTTCAAAAACATTCCAAAATTATTTGTGTTGAGTCAAAATGAAAAGCCCTCAAGACCAAAAATCAAGGTTGAGAAGATCACATAAAATATTTGTCGGAAAAGTTTTTGAGAAGGAGAGGCTTTTAAGAAAAATATAAATAACCTCCTTCCCATTAATTAAAGAATTTGAAGAAAAACCAAATGATTTTTTTGGAGTGTTACAGGTTTGTTACTGGTGAGGAGCTCATATGCCGTCTTGCCGAGTAGCTTGTGAAGATACAAGCGATTTGTTGCATGACAAGCTGTCTCAACCGCTTCCGCCCAAAAGTGTTGTGGAGTCTTGTACTCATCAAGCATCGTTCTTGCCATCCCAATAAGAGTCCGGTTCTTCCTCTCAACGACTCCATTTTGTTGAGGTGTGTACGTAGCCGAGAACTCATGTGAAATCCCCTCTTTGTCAAGAAAGGTATCCACATTTGCGTTCTTGAACTCCATTTCATTGTTTCTCCAAACCTTCTTGATCTTCATGCCAAATTGATTTTGGGCCTTCCTAGCGAAGTTTTTGAAGATCTTTTGGACCTGCGATTTTTCATCAAGAAAGAACACCCACGTAAATCTTGAAAAATCATCAACTATGACTAGTCCAAACGAGTTACCACCGAGACTCTTGTAGGCATTTGGACCAAAGAGATCCATGTGTAGTAGCTCGAGTGGTCTTCTCGTGGTCATGATGTTCTTCGCGTGATGACTTCCTACAACTTGTTTCCCTGCCTGACAAGCACTACAAAGTCTATCGTTGTCAAATAGGACATCTTTTACTCCAAGGATAGGATCACCTTTAATAAGCTTATCAAGATTTCGCATACCCACATGACCTAGCCTTCTATGCCACAACCAACCCTTAGAAGATTTAGCAATTAAGAAAGTTCTAGGTTGAGCCTTTTTAGTGAAATCAACAATGTAAAGATCACCTCTATGTATACCGGTAAAGACCATTTTATGATTGTCTCTTCGAAACACTTGGCAATCTACCTCAGTAAACAGGACATTGAAACCGAAATCAACAAGTCTAGATACTGAAAGTAAATTGTACCCAAGGGATTCAATGAGCATGACATTTTGTATGGAGCTATCATGTGAGATGGCCACCTTACCGAGGCCAACCACCTTACCCTTTGAGTTATCACCAAAAGTGACATATTTTTGAGGGCTGTCATTTTCAGCAAGCTCACAGAACATATCTTTATCTTCGGTCATATGATCAGTACATCCACTATCAAGGACCCATTCCTTTCCTCCAGCCATGTAGCAGCGAAGATTTTCCATAAGACCAAAGTGTCTCATTGCATCATCAAGATCATAGTCACTATCATCATCCTCATCATAGTATCCATGTTCAACATCATCTTGGTGATTGATCAATTCCTAGAGAGGGTAGTTCATTAGATAAATGATCACTTCTATGGTTATCTTTATGGATTCTAATAGCTTCGGAAATGATGTTACTAATGATCCCAACATCTCCTATGGCACACATGAGATTTGTAAGCTCAAATAGACAATCACCAAAGCTAGGATCACTAGAATTCATCTTACTCAAGGCAATAGACTTATGGAGAATTTCGTCTAAATTTTTCAAGGAATAATCTGGAAATCGTTCCTCAGGAAATCTCCATATAGTATAGGCACAATCAAGAGTAGGCAAACTAGCAATCAATTTTTTGGGCAATCCTCTTATGATAAGATTAATAGTTCTAAGATTGCAAATCATGTCAAGATCCCCTTCGGGTGTGGGATGCAAAGGATCAATATGAGGTGCACAAGGGCTAGTAATGTACTTGTTCAAATGATATTCAGTGAAAATCTCAAGCATTTCATTTTTCCACTCATGAAAATATTCTCCATCAAGAATAGGCACTCTACGTCTAAGACTCTCCAAAGTAGACACATCCATCTTCCTCCAAAGGTGTTTAAACCAAGGCAATGGAGACCAATGCTCTGATACCAATTCAAAGGATCGAGAAGAGGTGTCTAGAGGGGGGGGTGAATAGACTCAAATCAAGAAAAGTTGCAGTTTTTTAATCTCTTGAGTTGAAGTGGAGTATTAGCACTAGTTTAAACATTCAAAATACATATCAAGCAAGCATGCGAGCATACAAAGAGTATATGAGCAGCAGAAAGTAAGGCATGCAAGTTGCAAGAATATAAAAGGATGGGATTGGAGTGTGCAAACGCAATTTGAAGACACGGAGATTTTTTATCCGTGGTTCCGATAGGTGGTGCTATCGTACATCCACGTTGATGGGGACTTCAACCCACGGAGGGTAACGGTTGCGCGAGTCCACGGAGGGCTCCACCCACGAAGGGTCCACGAAGAAGCAACCTTGTCTATTCCATCACGGTCGTCGCCCACGAAGGACTTGCCTCACTAGAGGTAGATCTTCACGAAGTAGGCGATCTCCTTGCCCTTACAAACTCCTTGGTTCAACGCCACAATCTTGTCGGAGGCTCCCAAGTGACACCTAGCCAATCTAGGAGACACCACTCTCCAAGAAGTAACAAATGGTGTGTTGATGATGAACTCCTTGCTCTTGTGCTTCAAATGATAGTCTCCCCAACACTCAACTCTCTCTCATAGGATTGGTTTGGTAGAAAGAAGATTTGAGTGGAAAGAAACTTGGGGAAGGCTAGAGATCAAGATTTATGTGGTTGGAATGGAATACCTGGACCTCAACACAAGTGCAGGTGGTTCTCTCTCAGAAAATATGTATTGGAAGTGTAGGCATGTTCTGATGGCTCTCTTTACGAATGAAGAGTGGGTGGAGGGGTATATATAGCCTCCACATAAAATCTAACTGTTACAAACAAATCACAAAACTCGGTGGGACCGATTCAGAGAACTCAGTCGGACCGATTTGGTTCATAATGTGACCGTTAGGCATTTCGGTGGGACCGAATGGATCAACTCGGTGGGACCGATGTGCTAGGGTTAGGGTAAATCCAAAACTCGGTTTGAACGATTAACTCGGTTTGAACGATTACTCAAACTCGGTGGGACCGATTTGGGTAATAAGTGAAACAGAATTTTGGCCAAGCAAACTCGGTGGGGCCAGTTGCAAATCTCGGTGGGATCGAAATTATTGCAACAGACAACAGAGAGTTTGCAAGCCCATCTCGGTGAGACCGAGATCCCATCGGTGAGACTGAACTGATTAGGGTTTCTGGTAGTGGCTATGTCAACTGAACTTGGTGGCTCCGGATATGAAATTTCGGTGGGGCCGAGTTTGACTTTTTGGATTAGGACATATGTGGAAGTGAGAAAGTGGTTGAGGGATTTGGAGCATATCACTAAGCATTTTGAGCAAGCAAGCCATTAAGCAACACCTCATCTCTTCTTAATAGTATTGGCTTTTCCTATAGACTCAATGTGATCTTAGATCACTAAAATAGAAAATGTAGAGTCTTGTGCTTTGAGCTTGAGCCAATCCTTTGTCCTTAGCATCTTGAAGGGGTTCCACATCCTCTTGTCCATGCCACTCCATTGTTGAACTAATCTGAAACATACTAGGTAGAAGCATTAGTCCAACAAGAGATATGTTGACATTAATTACCAAAATCACCCAGGGAGCACTTGTGCTTTCATATTCAGTGCACAACTGTGTGTTTAAAAAAAGTTGATGAAGTAAACATAGTTTGCACTTGAAAATGGAGTCCTGTTTGGTTTGAAATTGAGATATATTTCACTAGATGGTTTGAATAAGTTTGATAACATGGCATTGCTATAGATTTTTATTGAAAAACTGATTCTTGTTTTGTTTGATTTTTGAATCAGAGTTTAACAGAAAATGATTATTTTTGTTTTTTGGTTTTTTGAATTGTGATTTTTCCAATGGTTAACCAGCTACTTGAGTATCCATAAGAACTACATTTGTTCCAAAGGATCATTCCGACAGTTCAAACAGCAAGTTGAGGGTCCGTAAGAGCTACATAAGTTCCAAAAGATCATTCTGATAGTTCAAGCAACCACTTGGTCCATAATAGTTACATTACTAGCATTCTAACAAGCAAACTTATAGTAACCAGTGTTTGCTCATGGGAGGCATCATCATGAAATGACCGCTGAACATCCTAGGAGATACACTGTTTCTTCCACTTTAGGTGCTGGTTCCAACCTACGGAATGTGCTGAATGATGATGGACACAGAACGATCATGGCACTCTTTGAAAGTGATCAGAACAATGTTCTTTTCAACAAAGGATGCAGCTGATATGAAGTCTCTGAAAGAAGACCTTTCTATTACCATCCTGGTGTCTTTTTGCAGATGTAGTACGACGAAGGAGTGATGACATGGGTAGGTTCATCAGGATCTTCAAGGGTCACCTTGCCATTGGTTGGCATGTCCACCCATCTCTTCAGTGTTGAGACAACGCTCCTCAGAATTTTCTGGAAGAAAGCAAAATTAAATAGAAATTAAAACCATTGATTTGCCACTTGGACTTTAAATAAAAGAATGGGTGAATACAGTCAGTGCGCAATCATTAAGAAATTCCATGTTGAAACTAATATATTTCTTGGCATGTTCAGGTTTGTGAGTAAATAGCTAAAATAATATATTAAGAGAAGAACAAAAGTTTGTTGTTTTAGGATTAATAAATATGTTCTTTATAATTTTACATATAAGCAAGATTACCTCAAAATTGTTTATTTTACATATAAGCAAAATATGTTTGGTATTTTAACAAGGACAGTTGTAACCAACCATGATGCTGTCTTTGGTGTTAGTGGGAGTGAACACGTGGACAAATGGATGGCAACAGATGAGAGTATCTCCGAAAAGGGTGTTGTAGAAAGAATCATGTCTGGTCGTAGGTAAGCTCAATATCCTTAGAGTAGACACATCATTGAACATGGTCGAAATCGTCAAAAGAAAGATTGTCAAGAGCTAGAAAAAGAACAAGTATTCAAAGTTAGATAAAGTTATATCCAACACGAATATTATTTAGTTCGATGCATGCATATAAAAATACAATGAAAGAAGATAACTTTGGAATATTAAATACCTACCAACGTGGGGGTAATGGAAGCAACCTTTTGTCATCCCGATATGTTTGTATTTCCATATTGAGTCCCTCGTCTAGTTGTTCAAATTCTATGTGGTCTCCAGCACATAGTTCATAATCATCCGCAAAGGTGCACCACTCACCACCGCAAAACTTTGTGTAGTTCGCTTTATGCTTAAACAAAGCATTGCAAGACTTTCCTTCATGTGTAAGAAGGGCTGGCTCTACCTGCTCTTTATGCAATATTCTTGATTCTTCCTTGTTCTCATCAATGTATTCAGCGAGAAAAGCTCTGACATTGCAGGGTACATACTGGAAAAAATAGTAAAAATAACAGCTGTAAGTATAAATTTGAACTCACGAATCATTAATGTTAAAAGTTTTCTTAGCTTGCATCTGAACTTTTGATAACAAATAAAGATAACAACATAAAGGTATTATAAATTAATGGATACATATTTTTGGCATAGGTTGATGAATTTTAATTAGAATTGAAGATCCACTATAATAATTAAGGCATAAGCAGGCAAACTAATGGAAAAAGAAAACACATGACATGTGCAAAGAAGTGACAGCAAGGGAACCTAGCGTAGGTGCAAAGGGGTTTGAGTAATAGTGACGATTTCTACTGTGTTGTAAGCAACTATTATGTTAGAAATGCTTACTAACCATGCGGCTCCAGCATTTTTCATCAAGAATAACCTCAAACTTCTGGAGAACTTCAGGGTGTCGTTCGCAAGGGCCACCTGGTTGGTGGCAGGTAGGGCAAACCATACCTAAATAATTCAGAAAACTATGTTAAGATAACAAGAATATCATAACAATTTAAAACAAGCTTCAATGTTGAAGGTAGACAAGAACTAGCTTCAACTATGTTAGCCATACTATGTTAGCCATAATAAAAATATCGGTATGAAGGCACACAACAACTACAAATTTACCAGAAATCTTCTCATCTACTGCTTCCAGAAAAGCAGTATGACAGAGTTTAGATCACTTGTTTAGATTTGCAAACACCTTTTATATTCCTTTATAGAATGAAGTCGTTGTACCAGATCTAATACTTCAATAACTATCAAATGAAAAACCTAAACGTAAAATAGTAATAATTTAAATATTGTTTTCTAAACGTAAATACAGATCGAAGCATGCTGCCCACGCATATGCTTTTTACTTGGGAAAGAAGAACAACGGCTGTCGACGAACGGAGATTGGGGTAGGGGAAGCTTAGGGCAAGCACCCACCATGAGCAATCTACGAGAGAAGCACAACTTAGAAATTAATCGAGACCCAATAAAAACTCTATAATAACATTTTTGAAATCAGATTGTGTGCGGCGAAGAAGCACGGACCCTAGAAGAAGACGACACAGAAGGCAGATGGGTTGTGATGTGGCTGAGGGAGTCGGAGCTGATTGAAATATAAAGGAGACGCGAGAGAGCAAGAGTAGTAATGAGTGCTTGTTTTTTTATTTTTTATTCTACAAAATGGAATGAATGCTGGTTGTAGATGGTGTGTGCATTCCGAGGTGTTATGGGGACACGAGATGTTTGACTCATCCAGCTGCCTCCCACTGGAGTTGTCCAGCTGTGCTGCCTCTCACCGGACTCTTCTATGTGCTTATCATGCCTCACAACTTTTTGTGAGGCACAATTCTACATGCTGAAAAGCATACTCGTGCTTTTGTGATTTAATTGTTTTTAATCACATGTTTAATCAGATAGGGTTGGGTGTGTCTTTACGAGAGGAACTGTGATGACGTTATTAGATGCACGGTCATTGAAGTAGGAGAGGCATGGTCGATACATCGGGGGAGGCAAATTTAGGGGAGGCATGATCATTCCCAATGAGAGGCACATTTTCAGCTGAAATGGAGTCACGATTCATGACTCTGCGTTTGCAAGTGTTTTTCAGGCACTCGTTGACCCAGAGAGCCACTGTTTTTCAAATGTTCGTTGGGTTCAGGCGGGAATATGTGTGATAGCCAATGATTATATGTATGTCAGAAGCATGGCCGTGCGTTTGTTTTGGCAATGTTTTTGGTGGTATGCAGACATAGAGATGCAGGTCCATCGATATCACTCAGGTTTGTCTTTAACAAAGTGGAGGCACACGCGTGGCTTTTCTGCTGGTCAAACCATGCTTCTATTTTAGTTCACTGCCCTTGTAGTATTTGTATTCCAGAGATCTAGGTTGCACAACAGGATCATCGTTTGCCTCCTCGCATTCTTCTCTCGGTGAAAAGATGTGCTTGTGACCGATGGGATGCTATTGGTTGTTAGTATTCAATGTGCCAGATACCATGCTAGAGTTAATCTAGAGGCTCCTCGATTACCGTGTGGCAGCCGTGACTTTTGAAATGCATGTCTCCACAAGCTGCAGAAGCACAACTGTCTACTCAAGGTTCCCGATGCAATTTAATGGGCGCATGGTAACCGAGTCGTCTCTCCCCAAGGTTAAATACTAGTCTATTCCGGGAGGTCACCGCGTCTTATTCTCGCCACAGAACTGCAGGTAGTTCCCATCATCCTTTCACCACGTACGAGTGACGCCAGAAAAGCACAGTCGAACTCCATTGTCACTCTAACCCTCGTTTCCATGGACGACTTCAGGAACACTACTGAGCGTCTCTTTGTAGATGCCGATGGTAACACCAAGCTCGAGGTGTGGTACACCAACGAGTCCTACAAGGTGGAGGAGGATCTTTCTCTTTATGAGGAATGGCTGCGTGAGGACAGGTACAAGTTTGTTGGTCTTGATCTGGAGTACACACGAGAGGATTATTTTGATCAGAGCAGAAAAGTCGCCGTCATGCAACTGGCGATGCACAAGCATGTTCTTGTCTATCACTTGTGCAAGGCCAGGACGGAGTGCCCTTCTCTGAAGGATTTCCTTCGAAACAAAGGTATAACTTGTCGGATTTCGTGTTCCGGCAGACCCTTGAGGTTCGAACACTGGGGTGCGCGTGGAGATCTCTCCCCTACCGATCTACGTCCAATCCTCTCGTGTGAACTAAGATGAAAACGATGAACAACACAAGGGACACGAGGTTTATACTGGTTCGGGCCACCGTTGTGGTGTAATACCCTACTCCAGTGTGTGTGGTGGTGGATTGCCTCAGGGGCTGAAGATGAACAGTACACAGGAAGAACAGCCTCGCGAGAGGTGTTCTTGAGCTGGTGCGGTTTGTTCTACTTGGTCTAGATCTCTCCTTCTCTACCAGCTTGTTCGATGTCTCTACTTTGTGGTGGTTAGCCCTATTTATAGAGCCCTGGGCCTCTCCCCAAATAATTGAGCGGGAAGGGCACCAACAATTGGCCATTTTGAAGGGGAACATCTAGTACAAGTTATCCTGACCAAAGGTGGTCTTCGGCTACCAAAAGCACTGGTGGTGACGCCGTCTTGGGCTCCATGGTGACCTCCGTCCAGCCGCCCGGCTGGTCTTGGTCTCGTTGTACCGGAATGGTAACCTTTGCCTGATGCCTTGGCCTGTTCTTGCCCCCTTTGCACCAAAAGGGAAACAAGGACTCTGCGCAGGCCGGCGCCTGCCTGCCACCCGCCTGGCCTTGATCGTCATGGCTTGCGTCAGGGGATCCTCGTGAGGTACCCTTGCATTGATCTCTCCGCCTCCTCGCGAGCCTGCCTGAGGAGGCCGCTCTTGAGGAAGCTTCCTGTCGTCCGCCCCGCGAGGCTTGGCCCCTCACGAGGGTCTTGAGCTTGAGTTGATGAAGATGGGCCGTGATGGGCCCCCACTTGAGCCACGCCGCAGGCCGCAGGCAGGCAAGTCTGGGGACCCCCGTTCCCAGAACGCCGACAGTAGCCCCTGGGCCCAAGGCACGCGCAGGCTTGGCTTAGCAAAGAAGCGAAAGGGCAAGCGCGAAGCGCCGCGGGCCCTAACAGCCTGCGGCCTTGGGCACCGCGTGGCGGTTGATTGGACGTGGGCGTCTGCACTTCCCACAATGCCTCGGCAACTGCATGACGGATAGAAGGGGATGCCTGAGCCAGGCTTACTTACCCTACTCTTGCCCGTCTCGCCCTAGATCCCCTTTCTCGCTCTCCTTCCTCTTGCTCCCGAAATCCTCCAGATCCGTCTCAATCCCTCGCATCTGGCATGCCATGGCGGCTCGCAAGTCTCCGGCCGATGCTTGGTACTCGCCGGCCCTGGATCCCCCGAATTTGTCGAAGAAGAACCTCGCCCTCGTGCGCCTGATGACGGTGGCGCAGGGCAGCGAGGGGGCGACTATGCTCAAGGTCGGCTCCGACCAGCCTGAGGGCAAGGGGAGCACCTTCTATCCATTCTTCGTGAGCGCCATTGTCGCCGGTCTGGTGCCTCCTTTCTCTGAATTCTTCCATGCCGTTCTCCGCCAATACAATTTGCAGGCTCTGCATCTCCACCCTAACTCTGTCCTTCTCCTAGCGATTTTCGCCTATTATTGCGAGGCTCATGTTGGTGTGAAGCCCTCGGTGGCTTTGCTGCGCCACTTCTTCTCCCTCCGAGTTTCTGGCGCTCAAGTCTCCGCATGCGCGAGCTTTATCGCGTACTCCAACTCCAATGCCATCTCGAAGCTTGGAAAGAGGATCGAAGGCTACCGGAGCAAGTGGGTCATGATGGATGTCGGGCGCCTCCGTCCTCGTCTGGTATTGCCCACGGGGCAGCCTAATTCCGTTGACGCATGGTCCCGCACGGAGCTCGTCGACCCTCGCGCGAAGGCGGTGCTGAGGAGGATGAACGCGGACCTGAGGCCAAGCAACTTGGGGGCGGCGAAGCTGACCGGGGCCTCGCTCCTGAGAGAGTTCTTGGAGCACTGGGTGGCTCCGCTCCAGGAGCACTTGCTCCCATTGTGGAGGCTTGGAAGGGCAGACACCACCCTGCGCCTGAGCTCCGAGGCGCTGACCGACAAAGATCTGGCCGCGGCCCTCCATTCCTTGGTTGGGGGAGACATGGCGAGCCCGGTGGGCGCCTCCGTCCCCCCTGTTCCTTCATGACGATTGGGAGCAGGTGGTGAATGCCATGCCCACCTTCAACGGTGAGGGGATGGTGCCTGCGGCAGCCCCCGAAGATCTGGCGGTCCTGGAGACGGTGAACTTGTCCTCCGGCAGCTCCAGCGGGGGAAAGGGGGAAGAAGAGGTGGAGCAGGAAGCGTTTGACTCGGAGGAGACTGGCAAGGATTGGGGGAGTCCTTCCCTCGGCACAGGTCCTGGGCCCTCCGCTCCATGCCGGATGACGACGAGGCCGACGCCAGGCGAGGAGGGGAGGGTTCTTCCTCGGTCACGAGGAAGGGCAGGTCGAGCCTGGTTCCCCCAGGGTCTGCTCTGGTCCCTGGGGGGTCCAAGGCCGGCTCCATCCCTCCTGAAGCGCCTTCTGCTTCTGGGCCCCCCAAGGCTGGCCCCCGCTGCAAGCTCTCGGGCTTCAAGTTTGGTCGGAGGTTGCTTGAGTCCACGGACGATGTCCAGTAAGTGCTCGATTTATGCTCCGCTTGGTTTTTGTTGTTGAAACTTGACGTTTGCCCCTTCTTTTTACCAGGCCGGCACCTGCGGCCAAGAGGTTGAAAGAGTCTTCTGCGGCCCCGCTTGGGGCGAACCCGTCCGCCGGGGCGGCGCCTTCGGCCGCTGGGGGAGAGGACGGTGAGGCTCGCGCCTCTCTAATCCAGCCGCCCTCGCGAGGCCAACTGGGGCACCCCGGTGAGGAGTCAGCCCCCGTGGCCCCGCTGGACCTGGAATCGACTGTACCTGACGCTGCGGCCGAGGCGGCCAAGGCTCAGGAGGTCCCTTCCTGCCAAGCCGTGGTCACGCTGCCTTCTTCTCCGCCCGCTCCACATGTCCTTGTCTCTTTTGCTCCCACTGCCGTTGTCTTGGACCAGGTTGCCAATGAGCTGACCCAACTACGGGAGGATCTCCTGAGCGTGGACCCACGTCTGGTGGTCGGGCGCCTGGAGTTGGCTTCTGGCTGGGCTCGTTCTGCCGCCTCCATCCGAGCGGCGCTGAGCCAGGCTGTGTCGTCCTCCGACGAGGAGTGGCGGGCCGCTAACCAAGCCAAGGCCGCTCGCGATGCTGCCTTGGGCGACGTTGCAACCGCCCAGGGCCGCTGCAAGACGCTTGAGGCCGAGCTACAGGGCCTGCGCGACGAGCTCGCCAAGGAG
Source organism: Triticum urartu (assembly GCF_003073215.2). Classification (NCBI taxonomy): domain Eukaryota; kingdom Viridiplantae; phylum Streptophyta; class Magnoliopsida; order Poales; family Poaceae; genus Triticum; species Triticum urartu. Next base: position 708,992,366 of record NC_053023.1, read on the forward strand.
GTGCATAGCCGGAAGGAGAAGGAGAAGGAGATGAAGGCTAGGGAGGCCACCGCCAAGGACCGGGATGCCAAGCTCGACGACCATCACAGCCGACTGGAGACGCTGGAGCGGTCGCTGAAGGCGGAGAGGACCGAGCTGGACGCCAAGGAGAAGGTCCTGGCGGAGGACCGGGTGGCCTTCGCGAAGCTGGAGAAGAAGGCTCGTGGCATACTGAAGACGCTGTATGAGAGCGGCCTGGAGGAGCCGTTGGCTGGTGCAGAGGACGGCCCCGCCAAGCTGCTCCCCTTCCTAGTTGATGCGCTTGAGGATGTCGCAGACGGCCTTGGCCCCACGGTCGAGGCTGAGGCGCGTGTCCTGTCTTCCGCGGCGCTGACGCATGTCCTCAGCCATGTCTACCTGCGCGACCCCAACGTCGACTTCGACAGCCTGCTGGAGCCCGTGAGCGGCGACCGTGCCACCGCTGCCGCTGAGGCCGTGAAAGGCCGAGCCGAGGTTTTGCTGGGGAAGTTCCGTTCCCGCAGCGTCCTGCCCGGGCGCGGCGCCGCCGGCCTTGCGACCTCGAGAGGCGAAGCCGTCCAGCACGACTCCACCACCGGTGACGGCGTTACTGGGGAGTGATCCCTTCGCGACTTCCATCCTGTTTTATTCCTGCACATGCACCATGCCTCGCGGAGGCGTTTAAATTTGCGTTTGGCATTGTGGAACAATCTTATGGCTTGTAATATTTGCTTTGAATTTCCTGGAATTTGCATTTTCCTCTCCTACTTGCTTGCGCTCTACATCGGCATGGCCCGGCCCCGCACGTACCTCACCCAGCGTTAGCCCTGACCGGAAACCAAGGACGGGACTAAGGAGTGAGGGGCTACATGGCAAGTTAGGCTCCTGAGTCGCGATTCTCAGGATTCCCCCTTGACGCGCGATCAACAAATAGGGAAAGGGGAAGGCGAGGAGTGGATTGACCGTTCTACGTCAGTAGGGTCCGGCCCTGCGCGTACCTCACCCAGCATTAGCCCCGACCGGAAACCAAGGACGGGACTAAGGAGTGAGGGGCTACGAGACCAGTTAGGCTCCTCAGTCGCGATGCTCAGGAGTCCCCCTTGACGCTCAAACGGGTTTCGTACCTTGGCTCCGCTCGGGGAGTGGCGCACGACGATCAGGTCCGAGGGACCTAGCTGGGTGGCGTGCTCGGGCGAGGCCCGGGCGTAGCCCCCGTGTCCAGTCCCCTCGCGCGGCACTCCCGAGGGGAGGCGCTGCGATGGTGCCGGACACTGAGCTCTGGGCTCCCAGAGGTTGGTACGGCCGTGGGCCGCCCTCAGTTGTTTATCACCAGTGCGGAGCATAGCGCTTCTGTATGTGTACGGGCATAGCCGCTCCTCGGCAGTGTCGTCAGCCAGCACGGAGCATGGTGCTTCCACTGGTGCGTGGGAGGGGGCTCCCCTCCGCAAGGAGCCCCCAGGGCGTGTACAGCCCCGCCCTGACACATGGCCGGCACGGTAGGGCTAGGAGAGGTGTATCTGGGCACCCGTGAGCCAGCGCGGGACTCACGAGGCCCTACCTCGAGGAGGGTTGCGCCTGGCTCTGGGCCTTTATCGACTGGTGTGTTCCTGCAGGGTTGTTAGAATGCAAATGCTCTACGTCCTTAGGTCCCGGCCCTCGAGCGAGCTCAGCCGCCACTGGTATGACAGGTCGCGATGCCGTGGGTCAAGGCCAGGGGGTGAGGGCTGGAGAGCCAGTAAGAGCCCGTGAGTCGCGATGCTCAGGCGCCCCCCTTTTAACGTGCAAGCTCTTTGCATGGCGATAAGCAGTAGGTGATAACTTACGGGAACCAGATTTAGCGTGAAAGGACACTTCATCCTAAGGCAAATACTAAAAAAAAGCAACTGCCGCTGGGTCGGGCCCGAGCGGCGTGGGGGTGTTGCAGCCCGAGGGGCGCCCCCAACAAGGTAAGTAAAGAACATAAGCAAAATGGATACATGCCGCGGGGACGGACCCACGGGGCATGGGAATGGTGCAGCCCTGTGGGCGCTCCCAGCTGAAGGTAGAACTCTGAAAGATGTCACCTGATGCTGTTGAAGATGAAGTGATGCTGAGGAAGTGAGCGATGCGCAGTGAAGACGTCGGCCCTCACGAGCCCCCAGGCCCAGGGGCCTCGGGAGGCTCCGTGGGCTCAAACGGGTCCTCGAGAGCCATCTCCATCTCTGCCAGGACCGCATGGTGCCTGACCTCCTGAGCCTCCAGAATTCTCCTCAGCAGGCGCTGGCGAGCGGCGGCCGCGTTCGGCAGGCCGAAGGGCATGCGAACATAGCTGTGAGGTGGCCCCTCACAACGCACCACACGCGAAGGCCAGAGGCGCTCCTGAGACGCGGCTCAGTTGAGCCCCGGGACGTCGATGCAGACGCGCAGCCCACCATCCTCACCTGGGTGTGGGGCTACGGCGGGCAGGCGGCGGCTGCCGCGCATGACTCTTGACCCTTGTAGCTCCTGAGTGTTTCTTGCGACGAACTCCTGAGGGTTTGGTTTTCCTTGCCTTGTACCTTCCTGAGGGAAACGTGCCTGAAAGCACCCCTACAAGTGATGCCCGAGCGCCTCCCTCGCGACCTTGGCAAAGTCGGTGGCTCTCCAAGAAAGAGCCCCCGAGCCCTACCTGAGGAGGGTGCTGGGCGCGTCTTCCTATGCGTGAGAGGGTGGTGCTCCCTGATCGAGCGTGGAGCCTAATGCAACAGCTCCGGAGGCGCCAGCCCCCTTGTGGCTTGAGCCTGGCGAGGTCTTCTTCTTTTTGAGGGCCACTTCGAGAAGTCTCCCGCCCCTGTGATCCGGGTCTTCGACTGCTGCGGCTTGGAACGCGCACTCCAGTGAACACACTGCGTCTCTTTCTTCACAGGGCACGGTGATGACTCCACCACTTCCAGGCATCTTGAGGACATTGTAACCATGGTGAGTCACTGCCATTAACTTGGCTAGGGCCGGGTACCCGAGGATGGCGTTGTACGGTAGGCGGATGTGAGCGACGTCGAAGTCGATGAGTTCGGTGCGGTAGTTGTTGCGCTGCCCGAAGGTGACCGGAAGGCGCACCTTCCCAATTGGAATAGTAGAACCATCCGTGACTCCCGAGAAAGGCTTGGTTGGCTGAAGCTGATCGTACGACACTTGGAGATCATCGAACGTCTTGACGGACAGGACGTTGAGTCCAGCACCGCCATCGATGAGGGTCCTGGTGACCTGCACATTGCTGATGACTGGGGAGCAAAGCATCGTGAGGACTCCAGCCGTTGCCGCGCGCTTGAGCTGATCCGCCGAGCTGAATGTGATAGCATCTGAGAGGGCGCGTGGCCTCAAGCTTGGGAAGGATTGCATTCACCTCGTGAGCAAACTGCTTGAAGATGCGTTGTGAGGCTGGGGCCTGGGCGCCACCCAAGATGCAGGCAATTGCGCGCGGCTCCTGGAAGCCCCCAACCCCATCGTCTTGATGTTGGTCTTCATTCCTCCTTGGCGGTGGCGGCAGAGGAGGGAGGCCTGCGTTGCCGTGCGGGCGGTCCTCGCGAGGCTGGTTGTTGGTGTCAAAACCGGCGGATCTCGGGTAGGGGGTCCCGAACTGTGCGTCTAGGCGGATGGTAACAAGAGGCAAGGGACACGTTGTTTTTACCCAAGTTCGGGCCCTCTCGATGGAGGTAAAACCCTACTCCTGCTTGATTAATATTGATGATATGGGTAGTACAAGAGTAGATCTACCACGAGATCAAGGAGGCTAAACCCTAGAAGCTAGCCTATGGTATGATTGTTATTCTGTCCTATGGACTAAAACCCTCTGGTTTATATAGACACCGGAGAGGGTTAGGGTTACATAGAGTCGGTTACAATGGTAGGAGATCTACATATTCGCATCGCCAAGCTTTCCTTCCACGCCAAGGAAAGTCCCTTCCAGACACGGGACGAAGTCTTCAATCTTGTATCTTCATAGTCCAGGAGTCCGGCTGAAGGTATAGTCTGTCTATCCGAACACCCCCTAATCCAGGACTCCCTCAGTAGCCCCTGAACCAGGCTTCAATGACGACGAGTCCGGTGCACAGATTGTCTTCGGCATTGCAAGGCGGGTTCCTCCTCCAAGTACTTCATAGAAGATTTTGAACACAAAGGATAGTGTCCGGCTCTGCAAAATAAGTTTCCACATATTTCCATAGAGAGAATGATATTTACACAAATCTATTCTGCTGACGTATTCCGTAGCGTGACATCACACTACGGCCAAGTCTTTATTCGAATCGTTTTTACTTCCCCACCTCAGCGTGTTTTGCGAGGCGGTTTCCTTGGCACGTCTTGTCAAAGCACAGATCGTGTCCCCTCATTTCACGGGATTTTCATCAATACGGACGTGGGTAACCCAACCGCGCCATTGATTACGGCGCTTGGGAGATAAGCGAGTTTTATCAGGCTGGTGGGGACGCATAGCCGCATCCGCCCATATAAGGGGATAAGGATCCACCTTTTCACCTACGCCTTCTTCCTCCTTTGCCTATCCATCTTCCACGCACTTGAGCTCCAGCGCCCAAGTCCACACTTCCCACCTCGACCTTCTCCAGCCATGTCCAGAGCGGGAGGCAAGTGGATGGTCTCCTCCGTCATGGAGGGACACATCAAAAAACTGAGGAAGGCCGGATACTTGTCTAACGACATCGCGCACCGGCTTCCCGAGGAGGGGCAGCTCCTCCCCACCCCAAGTCCCCATGAGAGGGTAGTGTTCCTTCCCCATGTCCTCCGCGGACTGGGCTTTCCTCTCCACCCATTCGTCCGGGGGCTCATGTTCTACTATGGCCTGGATTTCCACGATCTGGCCCCAAACTTCATCCTCAACATCTCGGCGTTTATCGTCGTGTGCGAGGCTTTCCTCTACATCCGCACCCATTTCGGCCTATGGCTCAAGACTTTCAATGTCAAGCCAAAGGTGGTGCGCAGCAACCAGGCGGAGTGCGGAGGTGCCATGGCGGGCAAGATGCCCAACGTCCTATGGCTGGAGGACTCCTTTGTGGAGACCCTGAAGGGGTGGCAATCGGGGTGGTTTTACATCACCGAGCCGCGCGACCCTGAATGGGTCGCAGCCCCGAGTTCCGATCCGGACCCCCTACGCGGCTCACGTCCTGCAAAGAGACGGGCCTGTCATGGGGGCAACAAAGGAGAGGTGACTGGACTGCAAACATGCATCCAAACCCTGGTGAACAAGCAGCTCAAGCTTGTCAACATAGTCCAGGTCATGCTCATCCGCCGGATCCTCCCGTGTCAACAACGGGCTTTCAACCTGTGGGAGTTCGACCTGGCGCAGCATCGAACTCTGAGCAGGCTCTTCAACACGACGTACGAAGATTCCTGGAAGGCGCTATTCAAGGGCGCCGAGGCTCCCGCATCCGCTTCCGAGGATCGCGGATTCAGCATGCAGCGTCACGCTAGTGCGGTAAGCTATTTTTACCATTTATAGGGTATTAGTTTTTCATAGTTTGACTCTATGCGGGATCTAAGCTCCCTTACCTTTGACAGGATTGGCAGGCGAAGTCCGGACAGATCAACTGTCTGGCTCCTTTTCCCGAAGACCCAGCCAATGCTCGCTTGGCGAAGCTGCTGGCTCTGGCACCCTATGTGGTGCTAGAGAAGAAGGCCAAGAAGAAGGCCACAGGGACTCAAAAGAGTGCTCGGTGCCTGGAGGTGTCGGATTCATCATCCGACGAATCCGAGACGCGCTCCTCCCGTGAAGACGAGGAGGAGGAAGAAGAAACCTCTCCCCCTCTAGCGGGGGGAGCAAAGAAAAGGAAGGCCGCCCCGACCGAGGAGGCCGAAGGGTCCAAGAAGGGGAAGACCCTTCCTCCATACTACTCCACCGACGCTGACGACGGCGAAGAGGAGTGGCCGCACAGGGCCAAGCGCCCGGCGAAATCGTAAGTATCCGGATACCAGAGTAACTCATAGTATTCCTTTATTGCACAGCCTTTCCTTATGTCGAATATGATTATGCAGTCCGCCCAAGGCCGGGCTCGATGAGTCGTCGAGCGCTCCCTGGATTCGTCGGATGTGAATTCACTTCCGATGGCTACCTCCCCCCGCCCTACGGACGACACCGAAGTGTTGTCCCAACAGGTTCCAAGTCAGGAGGAGGTGATCCCGGAGGCGCCGTAAGGCGACCTCCCGGGTTCCAGGAGTAAAGGGGATAGATCACCCAAGGGCTCCGATTCTGGCTTTGAGCCGGACTCCATGCCGGAACCTTCAACGGTTCCGGACTCCGGTAGGAAGCTTCCTTCCAAGAGGGGCAAGCCTACCGAGCCGGTGACCTTCGTCCAACCGGAGGTACCGGACAATTTGCTGGAGGTGCTTAACGGCGCCTCCATCGACGAGGAGCACCGCACTGTTATGAGTGCGGTGATCCAGAAGGTTCAGTCCACCAAGAGCGGACTGACTGAAGCCTGTGCCAGCCTTTTAACAGGCTTTGAGGTAAGTAAAGAATATGTAAAAATATTACCGCATAGACAGTAGCCCCTGATGCTCTGTTTGGAGTTCGGAAATAAAAGCCGAATAGAGGATCTAATGAAATTCACAGGAGTCTAACAAAAAATGAGTCAATATGCATATGCAGGCTTCGCTGCTAATGTCCGCCGCACTGACTGCGGAGGTGGGTACGCTGAAGCAGGACCTCGAGCGGTCCGAGCAAGAGCTCGGCCTTGCCAAGCGGCAACTCGACGAGAAGGAAGGTAAGAGACACCTTATTGAAATATATAAAAAGTGCAATTGCTAGAAAGTGACAGGATTAACGTGGCTATTGTAGGGTCACGTCTGAGGTGGCAAACCTTAAGCAAGCGCTGTCCGAGGCCGAGAAGAGGGCGGCCACAGAGCGCACCGAGCGGTAGAAGTATGAGGCCCAGGTTGGCGAGGTACGGCGAGAGCTCCAGGCTCTCATGAAAAAACATGAGAGTTTGGAGCTTGACTCAAAGACGCGAGCGTCCGAGCTCGCGGAGGCCATTGAAAATGCCAAGTCTGCCAAGGCCGAATCCCAGAAGGCCCTCCATGAGGTGGATGCGATGAAGAAGATAGCGGCAGGTAAGGCATTCTTTATGCAAAGCAAACATGTAAAAGTGAGTTACTTGTTACTTACCCGAATCCGGAGCTCTCCAGGAGCATTCGCAGATTTGCCCCGTAGCGTGTCCGATGCCGCCGCATTCTACCGAGCCGAGGAGGGCAGCTCGACGGAGAAGGTGTTCTGGTCTCAGTATGCTGAGGCCGGACACCCTGTGCCCCTGAGTGACCAGTTGAAGCAACTAGTTGAGCTCCACAAGGTGGCCGAACAGGCCATGAAGGGTCTCATAGTTCGGCTGTGGCCTGGAGAGGCTCTGCCTGGGAGCTACTTCGGGCTGGTGCGGCGGCTGGTGGAGGCCTGTCCAAGGCACGAAGTCATCAAGCGCTCCGTCTGCATTGAAGGTGCCCATAGGGCCCTTGCCCGCGCTAAGGTGCACTGGGGCAAGTTGGATGCCGAGAAGTTTGTGAAGGACGGGCCACCGCCGGGGAAAGAGCATCGCAAGCCCGAGATGTATTATGAGGGCGTTCTGAAGGGTGCCCGCCTTATGGCGGATGAATGTTCCAGGGATGTAATTTTTGAGTAAACTCGCTCGTTTTGTCCTGTGCGCTGAAAACTTGTTCATATGCGCTAAGCAATGCTTTTTGAATTTAAAATATTACCTTCTGTGCGGTCGTTTATCAAATTTGAGAGATGGCGAGTCGTCGGCTTCTACCCCCATGCCACTAGTGCTGGGGTGTTCAGGATAAACCTGAGCGCTCTTTTTCCCATGTTTGGGTCCTTCAAGGGAGGCGCTCAGCACAATGAACAAGGCGATTGGACTATAATGCTTGAACACTCTCACTTAGCCATAGAATTCTATAATTTTAAAATTCAGCGAAGCCCCTAGTAGACAGACTTCGGGGCGCTATCCATGCCTTGGCCGGACAAAGCCGACTCCTCGCTCTAAGCGAAGTCTTTAGGGACTCGAAAAACCTCTCGAACAGCGACCAGCTCTTGCTTCATCATGACAGTCAGTTTTAGCTTTCTCTACTGAGGTGCTTAGCCCAGCTCAACTAGGGCACAATCGCAATAGTTCTCCTAGTGCTACCTTAGCCTATATAGCGGAACGTAAGGCACCAAAACATAGGAGCCGGGCAAACCCAACTATTGACCCAAGACATGATTCGGAGCCGATGCATATAATGCTATAAGTTCGGGGTGCCGCACTTGGTAAAGTGTTCGGACTTCTCACACCATATTGAGGGGTACTGAAGCCCTTGGCGTATTGGCCGTACCAAGGTGTACGGGTGCAACATGTCGTTAATGAACATATATTTGTAAAAAAGAGTAATGCAAAAATAGACAAAAGCTATGCCTTGTTTATTAAAAAGGCTGCGATCAAGGCAGAACGATACAAATAACGCGATAAGCGAAACGTTGGACTATTTAACATGTCCTTTCCAGGGGCAGGCTGCGGAATGGTATGCGAAACAGGTATACTGCTCGTGATAGAGACCACCTGGGAGTTCCATAATGCGGCGTAGCTTTTCTGCTTCCCTAGTTCTTGCATCGTTTGTGCAGCAGTTATACTGCCGGACAGGCCTTCCGAAGAATGGAGTCCTGAAAGTAAGAGGAAATCAAAAAATCTGCAGCCCCTAGTGCAGTTTAAGCCATGTTTCGGGCGTGCCGTGATGGTGCCCCTCCCCCTGTGCCCATGGTATGTCAAGAGCATAGTTATGTACGTGAAGCACTGGTTTCGCATTTGCGCGAGGGCTGGGGTTGGGTCCGCATTGCTACGCCTGCTCGGAACGTGCTAGGCGGTCTTGTTGTAGGTTACTCCGGGTGCGCTTGACGGTGTCCGGCCGTTTAATGGCCGGACTGGGGAACTGCCTTGAGAGGTTGCTTTGTACTTCTGCTGTGAGGGCTGCCGTATGCTCCTCCGTTCGGAGGGAGCGTTCGGTGTTTCCATTGACCGTAATTTCTCCTCGAGGGCCTGGCATCTTGAGCTTAAGGTATGCGTAGTGTGGTACCGCATTGAACTTGGTGAATGCGGTTCGCCCGAGCAGTGCGTGATAGCCACTGCGGAACGGGACTATGTCGAAGATTAAATCCTCGCTTCGGAAATTATTCGGAGATCCGAAGTCCACTTCAAGTGTAACTGAGCCTGTACAGTTGGCCTAAACACCTGGTATGACGCCTTTAAAGGTCGTTTTGGTGGGCTTAATCCTCGAGGGATCTATGCCCATTTTCCGCACTGTATCCTGGTAAAGCAGGTTCAGGCTGCTGCCGCCGTCCATAAGGACTCTAGTGAGATGAAATCCGACAATAATTGGGTCTAGAACCAATGCGGTGAATCCGCCATGACGGATGCTAGTGGGGTGGTCCCTTCGATCAAAGGTGATCGGACAGGAGGACCATGGGTTGAACTTTGGGGCGACTGGCTCCATCGCGTATATGTCCCTTAACGCGCGCTTCCGCTCCCTCTTGGGGATGTGGGTTGCGTATATCATGTTCACAGTCCGCACTTGTGGGGGAAAACCCTTCTGTCCACTGTTGTTCCGCGGCCGGAGCTCCTCATCGTCATCGCTATGCAGCCCCTTGTCTTTATTTTCGGCATTTACCTTGCCTGCCTGCTTGAACACCCAACAATCCCGGTTGGTGTGATTGGCTGGCTTTTCGGGGGTGCCATGTATCTGGCACAAGCGGTCGAGTATTCGGTCCAAACTGGACGGGCCCTGAGTATTTCTTTTGAATGGCTTTTTCCGCTGACCGGATTTATAGCCTCTAAATCTGGCATTAACTGCCGTATCCTCAGCATTGTCGCCGTTAATGCGGTGCTTTTTCTTGTTGCAACGCGACCTGCCACTGCTGTCCTTGGTATCTGAATTACGAGGGTTCTTGGTTATATTGTTGCTACGAGCAAGCCAGCTGTCTTCTCCAGCACAAAAGCGGGTCATGAGTGTCATGAGGGCTGCCATATATTTCGGCTTTTCCTGTCCAAGGTGCCGGGCAAGCCACTCGTCACGGATATTGTGCTTGGAGGCTGCTAGGGCCTCTGCGTCCGGACAGTCGACTATTTGATTTTTCTTTGTTAGAAACCGTGTCCAGAATTGCCTGGCCGATTCCTCTGGCTGCTGAATTATGTGGCTTAGGTCATCGGCGTCTGGTGGTCGCACATAAGTGCCCTGGAAATTGTCGAGAAATGCGGCTTCCAGGTCCTCCCAACAACCGATTGATTCTGCTGGCAGGCTGTTAAGCCAATGCCGAGCTGGTCCTTTAAGTTTGATGGCGTGTAGATCATCGCCGCGGGCCATGTGGATATGAAGGAGATAATCCTCGATCCATACCGCAGGATCTGTTGTGCCATCGTATGATTCAATGTTCACGGGTTTGAAACCCTCAGGGATTTGATGATCCATTACTTCATCTGTGAAGCATAGTGGGTGTGCGGCGCCTCTGTATTGGGCTATATCACGACGCAGCTCAAACGAGCTTTGTCTATTGTGTTTGGCCCGGCCGGATTTATTATATCCGGAGTGACGATCACCGTCACTTGCCGTGGGGCGCCCGCGTGATCCGTAGATCGATCTTGTTTGCCTTGCCCTGTCCTCCAATATATCTCGCAGGTCTGGCGCATTTTCCCGTGCCTTGGTATGTTTTGAGCGGCGCCGGGGTGCGGCTTGAGTGGAGGGCCGAGAGGCCTCTCTGTCGTGGCCACGAGATGGCCGGTCGGCCGTATCATGCGCTGGTGATGTAGGTTTAGGTGCTTCCTCCTCGAATCGGGCTAGCAACCTGCGCTTTGGGTAGCTCTTGGAGGGGCGTTCGAGTTCATACTCTTGGGCCGCAAGGAGTTCAGTCCATCTGTCGGCTAGCAAATCTTGATCAGCTCTAAGATATTGCTGTTTTTTCTTGAGGCTGCTTGCTGTGGCCATAAGCCTGCGTTTGAAACGCTCTTGTTCGACGGGATCCTCTGGCACGACGAATTCGTCGTCGTCGAGGCTTGCCTTGTCTTCGGAGGGAGGCATATAATCATCGTCCTCGACCTCTCTGTCTGCCGCTCTCTCATGAGGGCTGGCTTCTCCATCCTCCTATGCTGAATCTTGCCGGAGGGGGTTTTCTTCGGCACTGTCCGGAGTGTTATTATCTCCCATGCCGGAATCACCGTTTTTGCTTTGGCGGGATTTAGAGCGGCGCCGCTGACGCCGACGCTTAGGCTGTTTCTTGGAGGGGTCATCCTCCGCTGTTCCATCGCCATCTCCTTCTTTTGGGGTGTCCACCATGTATATGTCATACGACGAGGTGGCTTTCCAGTGCCCTATAGGCGCTGGTTCTTGATCATCTCCTGCATCGGCGTCCATACCGTCGATGTCTTCGGAGTCGAAGTCGAGCACGTCGGTTAAATCATCGACAGTGGCTACAAAGTGGGTGGTGGGTGGGCTTTGAATTTCTTCATCGTCCGTATCCCAACCTTGCTGACCGTACTCCGGCCAGGGCTCTCCTGATAAAGAGAGAGACTTTAGTGACTTCAGAATATCACCAAAGGGCGAGTGCTGAAAGATGTCCGCGGCGGTGAACTCCATGATCGGCGCCCAATCGGATTCGATCGGCAGGGGCGCGGGGGGCTCGGAGTCCGGAGAGGAGTCCGGCTCCTCGGAGTCATGAGCCTCACAGAGTACAGGGCTGGTGTTCGGCTCGATCGTTGTAGAGATTGCAGCCCCCGAGGCGGTGTCTAACCACCCATCCTCGATTGGCGCAGTTGGCTCCGAATTAAGGGTCGGAGCCGATGCGGGTGCGGCTTCCTGGGCATTGTTCGACGGCAGAGCTAGATCATGCCCATCGTGACAGCGCGGCGCGCTCGGCTGTGGCTCGAATCCGTCGAAGATCAAGTCCCCATGGATGTCAGCCATGTAGTTTAAACTTCCAAATCTGACCTGATGGCCAGGGGCGTAGCTTTCGATCTGCTCCAGATAGCCAAGCGAATTGGCCCGCAGTGTGAAGCCGCCGAAGACGAAGATCTGTCCGGGGAGAAAGGTCTCACCCTGGACTACATCGCTATTGATGATCGGAGGAGCCATCGGGCCTAAAAGTGACGACACAGAGGAACTCTCAATGAAAGCACCAATGTCGGTGTCAAAACCGGCGGATCTCGGGTAGGGGTCCCGAACTGTGCGTCTAGGCGGATGGTAACAGGAGACAAGGGACACGATGTTTTTACCCAGGTTTGGGCCCTCTCGATGGAGGTAAAACCCTACTCTTGCTTGATTAATATTGATGATATGGGTAGTACAAGAGTAGATCTACCACGAGATCAAGGAGGCTAAACCCTAGAAGCTAGCCTATGGTATGATTGTTATTCTGTCCTACGGACTAAAACCCTCCGATTTCTATAGACACCGGAGAGGGTTAGGGTTACATAGAGTCGGTTACAATGGTAGGAGATCTACATATTCACATCGCCAAGCTTGCCTTCCACGCCAAGGAAAGTCCCTTCCGGACACGGGACGAAGTCTTCAATCTTGTATCTTCATAGTCCAGGAGTCCGGCTGAAGGTATAGTCCGGCTATTCGGACACGCCCTAATCCAGGACTCCCTCACTGGTCCCTCCAGCCTCCCTCGCGAGGCTGGTCCTGCCAGCGGTCCTCGCGAGGGCAGTCATGCCATCCCTGGCGTGGGCCTCGGTCTTCCCATCGTCCTCCACCTCTTCCTCCTCCTCGGCCATAGCCCCTGTCGTTGCGCTCGGGGCGTCGGCCGATTCACCCGTCTTGCACGTCTCTGAGCTCTTGGCATTCGTTGGTGTTGTGGGTGTGGAGGTCGTGGTACACACAGTAGCGTCCGCCCTTGGATGACTCAGGCTGATCCCTGCATCGCTTGGTGTATGGTTCCGCTGCCAGCACAGCAGCCGCCTTGCGCTTCACGTCTTTTGCCTTGAGCTTCTTCTCTTCTGGGTCGGCTGCTGGGAGCTCGAGAAGGGAGAGGCGCCCTTCCTCAGCCCTGGCGCACTTGGTCGCCAAGTTGAACAGCTCCAGGGATGTGCACAGGTCTTCATGGATTGCTAGCTCCTCCTTCATCTTGATGTCGCGCACGCCGTCGGAGAAAGCTGAGATGATGGCTTCCTCAGTCACCTTGGGGATCTTGAGGTGAGCATAGTTGAAGCACTGGATGTACTTCTGCAGGGTTTCCCCTGGCTGTTGCTTGATGCGGCGCAGGTCGCTCATGGCCGGGGGCCGGTCGCGAGTGCCCTGGAAGTTGGCGATGAAGCGGGTGTGCATCTCGCTCCAGGAGGAGATCGTGCCGGGGGCCAGGTTCAGGAGCCAGGTGCGGGCGCCGTCCTTAAGCGCCATGGGGAACCAATTCGCCATGACCTTTTCGTCCTCGTTGGTGGCTATGATGCCCAGCTCGTAGAGCTGTAGGAACTCCGCGGGGTCCGCCGTGCCATCATAGCAAGGAGGGAGGTCAGGCTTGAACTTGCCTGGCCATGTGACACCGCGTAGCTCGGGGGTGAAGGCGAGGCAGCCCGCTGTGGCTGCCGGCACCCTTGGCTGGTGCCGGACTTGCTCTTGCAGGTCATCACGCGCCGCCGCTGGGAGCAGCGCGGGGTCATGTCATGGAGGCGCTGGGACGCGATCTTGGCGCGCCGGCGCTGGGAGCGCGCGAGCACCTTCTCGGGGACGTGGGATCTCTTGGCAGCTCCTTTCTTGCTGCGCAGGCGCTGGACGTGGAGGGTCTCGCCCTGGGGCTGCACGCCTTGCAGCCAAGGCGCCTTCTTGGGGAGGATGTGGTGGAGGCACCTCCTGATCATCGCCTCCTGCGCGGAACAGAGGGCGAGGCAGCGAGGGGGACCGCGAGGGGGAGCCCCCTGTGGCGCTGACGAGCTCGGTGATGCGGGCGAGCCAGTCCTCGTAGAGGTCGTCGACGGGGCGGTAGCGAAAAAGCTCTTTTGCCAAGAGCAGCGAGGCGCGCGCATCCATGGGGGCGCGACGGGCGTGGGACGACGAGCCAGCTGGGGTTAGCGATGGGGTGGCAGTGCGGCCATCCCGCCGCACCGAAGGATGCTGGGATGAGGCCTGCTGCTCGTTCCCCACCGGGCCGGTGGCGGCTTTGGTGGCGGGCGATGGGGAACGACGAGGGGGGCCGCCGATGGGCAGCCCGGCGCTCGGCGCGAGCCCGACGAGCGTCAGCCATGGACATGACGGAAGATCACACGCGAACAGCAGAAGAAAGATTCCGGCGCACCCCTACCTGGCTCGCCAAATGTCGGATTTCGGGTTCTGGCAGACCCTTGAGGTTCGAACACTGGGGTGCGCATGGAGATCTCTCCCCTACCGATCTACGTCCGATCCTCTCGTGCGAACTAAGATGAAAACGATGAACAACACAAGGGACACGAGGTTTATACTGGTTCGGGCCACCGTTGTGGTGTAATACCCTACTCCAGTGTGTGTGGTGGTGGATTGCCTTAGGGGCTGAAGATGAACAGTAAAGAGGAAGAACAACCTCGCGAGAGGTGTTCTTGAGCTGGTGCGGTGTGTTCTACTTGGTCTAGATCTCTCCTTCTCTACCAGCTTGTTCGATGTCTCTACTTTGTGGTGGTTAGCCCTATTTATAGAGGCCCTAGGCCTCCCCCCAAATAATTGAGCGGGAAGGGTGCCAACAATTGGCCATTTTGAAAGGGAACATCTAGTACAAGTTATCCTGACCAAAGGTGGTCTTCGGCTGCCAAAAGCACTGGTGGTGACGCCATCTTGGGCTCCATGGTGACCTCCGTCCGGCCGCCCGGCTGGTCTTGGTCTCGTTGCACCAGAATTGTAACCTTTGCCTGATGCCTTGGCCTGTGCTTGCCCCCTTTGCACCAAAGGGGAAAGAAGGACTCTGCGCAGGCCGGCGCCTGCCTGGCGCCTGCCTGGCCTTGATCGTCATGCCTTGCGTCACGGGATCCTCGCGAGGTACCCTTGCATTGATCTCTCCGCCTCCTCGCGAGCCTGCCTGAGGAGGCCGCTCTTGAGGAAGCTTCCTGTCGTCCGCCCCGCGAGGCTTGGCCCCTCGCGAGGGTCTTGAGCTTGAGCTGATGAAGATGGGCCGTGCTGGGCCCCCACTTGAGCCACGCCGCAGGCCGCAGGCAGGCAAATCTGGGGACCCCCGTTCCCAGAACGCCGACATAACTTTCGCTAGTGTCGACGTCAGGAACGATAGAGATGTTCGCGCAAATAGTTTCCTCAAAATTCCAAGAAAGTGTCACATCGACCTTCAAGAGGAGCTCATGATCAAAGGAGGCAATCTAAGGGACTCCATGGCAGATTTGGCAGGAGCCTTTATAGACAAATCTTACTTGAGTATGAAGTCATCTTTTCTGCGAGGTCAACATGACTATTGGGAACGGAAGCCACTTTCCCTGACCACCTGAAATATGTGGCAATTGTAAGTGAAGATTTTGTTTTTATGGATTTTCTGTCTTTATATTTTTTATTGCAACAATAGTACTTTTTTTCGTTTACCTATATCTTCATTCTCATCCGCCTTTTGTTTTAGGATGGGTATGTCATGAGGACATGGCTACCACAGTTACACCCATATTCACTGCCGTTTTACCTCTTGGAACAATTGCTAGAGCTCAGATACACCAATTAAATTATCAGGTACTTTCGTTTCTTGGTAATGTTTCTAGTGTTCATGAGAATATGATGCTGCCTAACTTAGATACATTTGTGTTGCTTGCAAATGAAGGGCCTAGCACGGACAAGAAGGTTGAACATTGGAGCATGGTCAAGCACGGAGATGAAGGTGCGTGTGAAGAGAACAAGAACGAAGGTTCAAGTGGAGATTTCCGGACTTTGAAGCCACCATGATGACATACAAGAAGATGGATGAAATATACAAGATGGCTTTCATAAATTTCGTCCATACCTTATTATTGGTGTTGCGCCACTTATTTTGGGCCAGGCCCATGTAATCTATTTTCAGAGTCCATATTGTAGGGGAAACGACTTAGGAGGTGTTTTAGTCCCACCTTGCCAAGGGTGGAGAAAATCCCCTCTCTTTTTCCTATAAATATAGCCCTGAAGGCATCGTTTAGACTTGGGTTTTGTTTAGATTAAAGTTCGCCATAGCTGCAACTTCGCGTACTTCATTTGTGTTCAACGACCAGACAAAGGCGTCACAGAACCCCACCTTGATCAATAAAGCTTTCCTCTTATATTCGCAATATCCAGATTGCAATCTTAGTTTCTTGCTTGTTCTTTGTTTGCCTGCAGGAAACATACCTTTGTGGTCAGGTTGATCGTGCTCCGGCGTGGTCAATAACCTCTCGGAGTTGGTTTAGTGATTGCTAAGGCGCGATGTCCTTTCACGTTCATTCGGATCGTCAAAGTTGACTTCCTCCAAAACGATAGCCACCATCTCATCGAAAGACGGGACACCTTTGCCTCTATCAAGTGGTATCAGTTTTCAGGTTGCTTGGTGAGATTTTCCAGTTTTTCATAGTCTAGATTGCATATATTCTTCATACCCAGAGTCCAAGAAAAATAAAAAAAGATTATAGATTAGTTCATCCTTGTCCCAGACAATCTGAGGCTTTTCGCTATTATCACTTAGTTTTTGCATTGTTGAATTTTCGGTTGCATCGTGTGTCGAGTTGCTGGTTCTTAGCATCTAGGCATTTAGAGTTTTGAGTTCTAGTCACGCATTGTTCATGTTGCATCCACTCGCACCGACCGCATCCATATCCATCATTCACTGAGGTTGTCATTGTCATGTCCATCACCTCAGTTGTTGCTGCCCTACATTAGTATCGTTCGCGCTTTGCACTCACTGCTGGCATCGTGAGTCATTTGTTGCCGCCATCGTTTTCCGTTGCATCAACCTATGTAGAAAAATAAGAGAGGAGTACATCAAATTTTGTTTCTCACGTTACAAGGAAAGTCGGCCTTCAGATACTACTAGTACTGGTTCAATTGGAAGTTATGATATACTAGTAGTTCTGAGGGGAACACGATAATTCAATCACGTCATCTTGATTCTGGTGTACTACTTGGGACGTTGTGAGCCAAGAAAAAGAGGCCAAGGGCTGGTCGGTTTGCTTTGGCATTAATTGATCCATATATTGGCTATAGTACTTGATTGGAAAGAGATAGAAGGAAAGAAGGGATTGGCCGCAACAAAAGAGGCAGGTGCTGCTGCATTTTTGGAGATCAAGAAGGCAGGGAAATAATATAGTTGTGTGAACAGTTGAAGTTAAAAGGAAGGAAAACGTTTACAGACGGCACCGGCCCAAGATTGGGCCGGTCGCGCCTCGCTCGCAACTTACACGCGCTAACCCATGACACAGGAAAGAGGTCATGTTGCATCGCAAGACCCACACACTATTTTATCCCCACCTTATCTCTTCCTCCTCTCTCTCCACACCATACTGCCCCAACCAGCAATCCCCATTGTTCTTTGCTCCGACGAACTCGCGCACCAGGGGCCATGAATCCAGCGAGCCCGCACCGCTGTGCACCCAAATCATGATGAGATCCACGGCCACGCCCCCTGTTTTCTCATCCACACCTCCTTCTCCTCCTCAGGGAGCACGCAACCTCTGCTTGGTTTTTTTGCTGGAAGCGCCCGGAGCAGGAGCTGGAAGCAACATCCTTTTTGCTGCAACCGGCCATCGCCGGAGCTGGGAACCATCACTGTATTTGCTGGAACTTGCCGGAGCGGGAGCTGGAACTAGCATATAATTTTGCTTCAAAGCCCGCAGCCATGGCGCTGGTACAAGTGTGTCGGCGTCGTGCGATGCCGCAAGTCATTAGTTGGGGTGGCTCCACGGCTCACTGGAGGTTGCAACCGGCGACCAAGTTTGCTGGAACCAGCGGGGAGCTTTGCTGGAACCAGCACGTAAAAATGCTACCACCGAGTTCATCTTGCTGGACCAGTGACACCTTTTGATACAATCGTAGCCTGTTTTTGCTACCACCGGTGAGTTTTTTTGCTACCAGCATGCACACCGGTATTGGTCGACGACGGGGATGCATTTTATTTTTGCTGCAACCGTTATGGATTTTGCTGGAACCGGCGTACAAAATAGCTGGAAAGGGCTTTTTTCTTCCTTTGACGGTGACCATGGTGACCATGACGACCAGGGGGTGAGCTGATCTGCTGCAACCGGCAAACCGAAAAGCTAGCGCCGTTGAGCTGATTTGCTACGATGGAAAATGACGGCGCGCGAGGCATGCACCCGTGCAGGGATCGTCGACGGCGAGGACGGTGCACCCATGCTGCCACCATGGGGTGGGAAGAGCTGCAACCACTGCGAGGCGGAGGCTACAAGTGATACGTCTCCATCGTATCTATAATTTTTGATTGTTCCATGCCAATATTATTCAACTTTCATATACTTTTTGGCAATTTTTTATACTATTTTTGGGACTAACATATTGATCCAGTGCCTAGTGCCAGTTCCTGTCTGTTGCATGTTTTATGTTTCGCAGGATATCCATATCAAACGGAGTCCAAACAGGATAAAAACGGACGGAGATTATTTTTGGAATATTTGGAAAATCTGGGAGAAAGATCAAGGCGAAACGGTGTCCGAGGTGACCACGAGGAAGGGGCCCACGCCCTCCCCAGGAGGGCGCGCCCATCCTCGTGGGCCACTCGTAAGGCGGTTGATGCCCTTCTTCGGCCACAAGAAAGCTATTTTTTGGTAAAAAAATCATGGCGAAGGTTTCAGTCCAATCGGAGTTACGGATCTCCATATATATACGAAACGGTGAAAGGGTAGCAGAACAGAACACAGAAACAGAGAGAGACAGAGAGACAGATCCAATCTCAGAGGGGCTCTCGCCCCTCCCATGCCATGGAGACCATGGACCAGAGGGGAAACCCTTCTCCCATCTAGGGAGAAGGTCAAGGAAAAAGAAGAAGGAGGGGGCACTCCCCCCTCGCTTCCGGTGGCGCGGGAACGCCGCCGGGGGCCATCATCATCACCGCGATCTACACCAACACCTCCACCATCTTCACCAACATATCCATCACCTTCCCACCTCTATCTACAGCGGTCCACTCTCCAGCAACCCGCTGTACCCTCTACTTGAACATGGTGCTTTATGCTTCATATTATTATCCAATGATGTGTTGCCATCCTATGATGTCTGAGTAGATTTTCGTTGTCCTATCGGTGGTTGATGAATTGCTATGATTGATTTAAATTGCTTGAGGTTATGTTGCTGTCCTTTGGTGCCCATCATATGAGCGCGCGCGTGGATCACTGAAAGCACAAGTGCTCCCTGGGTGGTTTTGGTAATTAATGTCAACATATCTCTTGTTGGACTAACACTTTTACCTAGTATGTTTCAGATAAGTTCAACAATGGAGTGGCATGGACTAAAGGATGTGGAACCCCTTCAAGATGCTAAGGACAAAGGATTGGCTCAAGCTTCAAGATCAAGACTCTACATTTTATATTTTAGTGATCCAAGATCACATTGAGTCTATAGGAAAAGCCAATACTATCGAGGGATGAGGTGTTGCTTAATGAACCTCTTGCTTCAAGTGCTTAGTGATATGCTCCAAAACCCTCAACTACCTTTCCACATCCACATTTGACCTAAACCAAAAGTCAAACTCGGCCCCACCGATTCTTTCCATCTGGCGCCACCGAGTTTCAAATATCATAGCCACTGCCACAAACCCTAGCAAATCGGTTTCACCGATAGGGATCTCGGTCTCACCGAGATGGGGTTGTAATCTCACTGTGTATGTTCATTGCCAAAATCGATCTCACCGAGTTTGAGCAATCGGTACTACTGAGATTACAATGCAAACTCTCTGGTTAGCTCATTACCAAAATCGGTCCCACCGAGATAGTATAATCGGTCTCACCGAGTTTGCCTGACCAACTCTCTGGTTAGCTTATTACCAAAATTGGTCCCACCGAGTTTGTGTAATCGGTCACACCTAGATTACGTTATGCCCTAACCCTAACCATATCGGTCCTACCGAGTTGCATCTCAGTCCCACCGAAAATCCTAACGGTCACTAGGTTTGCTGAATTGGTCTGACCGAGTTTAACGATTCGGTCCCACCGAGTTTGGCAGATTGTGTGTAACGGTTAGATTTTGTGTGGAGGCTATATATACCCCTCCACCCACTCTTCATTCGTGGAGAGAGCCATCAGAACATGCCTACACTTCCAATACTCATTTTCTGAGAGAGAACCACCTACACTTGTGTTGAGCTCAAGATATTCCATTCCTACCATATGAATCTTGATCTCTAGCCTTCCCCAAGTTGCTTTCCACTCAAATCTTCTTTCCACCAAATCCAAATCCCGTGAGAGATAGTTGAGTGTTGGGGAGACTATCATTTGAAGCACAAGAGCAAGGAGTTCATCATCAACACACCATTTGTTACTTCTTAGAGAGTGGTGTCTCCTAGATTGGCTAGGTGTCACTTGGGAGCCTCCGACAAGATTGTGGATTTGAACCAAGGAGTTTGTAAGGGCAAGGAGATCGCCTACTTCGTGAAGATCTACCGCTAGTGAGGCAAGTCCTTCGTGGGCGACGGCCGTGATGGAATAGACAAGGTTGCTTCTTCGTGGACCCTTTGTGGGTGGAGCCCTCCATGGACTCGCGCAACCGTTACCCTCCGTGGGTTGAAGTCTCCATCAACGTGGATGTACGATAGCACCACCTATCAGAACCACGCCAAAAACATCCGTGTCTCCAATTGCGTTTGAATACACCAAACCCTTCCCTTTACATTCTTGCAAGTTGCATGCTTTACTTTCCGCTGCTCATATACTCATTGCATGCTTGCTTGATTGATATGTATTGTGTTTGTTAAACTTGTGCCTAAACTCCACCTAAACTTTAGAATTTTAAAAACTGCAACTTTTGGTACTTAGTGTCTAATCACCCCCCCTCTAGACACCACTTCTCGATCTTGTCAATTGGTATCAGAGCATTGGTCTCCATTTCCTTGGTTTAAACACCTTTGGAGGAAGATGGATGTGTCTACTTTAGGGAGTCTTAGACATAGAGTGCCCATTCTTGATGGAGAATACTTTCATGAGTGGAAAAATGAAATGCTTGAGATTTTCAATGAATATCATTTGAACAAGTACATTGCTAGTCCTTGTGCACCTAATATTGATCCTTTGCACCCTACCCTAGATGAAGATATTGACATGATTCGCAATCTTAGAATTGTTGAGCTCATCATTAGAGGCTTGCCTAGAAACTTGATTAGATGTTTGCCTACTCTCAAGTGTGCCTATACCATATGGAAATTTCTTGAGGAACGATTTCCCGATTATTCCTTAAAAAATTTAGACGAAATTCTCCATAAGTCTATTGCTTTGAGTAAGATGAACTCTAGTGATCCTAGCTTTGGTGATTGTCTATTTGAGCTTACCAATCTCATGCGTGCTAAAGGAAATGTTGGAATTATTAGTGATATCATATCCGAAGCTATTAGAATCCATAAAGGTAACCACTTTGATGATCATTTACCTAATGAATTACCCTCTCTAGGAATTGATCAATCACAAGATGATGTTGAACATGGATTTTATGATGAAGATGATGATAGTGACTATGATCTTGATGATGCAATGAGACATTTTGGTCTTATGGCAAATCTTCGCGGCTACATGGCTAGAGGAAAGGAATGGGTCCTTGATAGTGGATGTACTGATCATATGACCGGAGATGAAGATATGTTCCTTGAGCTTGCTGAAAACGGCGGCCCTCAAAAATATGTCACTTTTGGTGATAATTCAAAGGGTAAGGTGGTTGGCCTTGGTAAGGTGGCCATCTCACACGATAGCTCCATGCAAAACGTCATGCTTGTTGAATCCCTTGGATACAATTTACTTTCAGTTTCTAGACTTGCGGATTTCGGTTTCAATGTCTTATTCACTGAAGTAGATTGCCAAGTGTTTCGTAGAGACAATCATAAAATGGTCTTTACCGGTATACGTAGAGGAGATCTTTACATTGTTGATTTCACTAAAAAGGCTCAACCTAAAACTTGCTTAATCGCTAAATCTTCTAAAGGCTGGTTGTGGCATAGAAGACTAGGTCATGTTGGAATGCGAAATCTTGATAAGCTTATTAAAGGTGATCATATCCTTGGAATAAAATAAGTCGTATTTGACAAGGATAGACTTTGTAGTGCTTGTCAAGCAGGGAAACAAGTTGGAGGAAGTCACCGTGCGAAGAACATCATGACCACAAGAAGACCACTCGAGCTACTTCACATGGATCTCTTTGGTCCAAATGCATACAAGAGTCTCGGTGGTAACTCATTTGGTCTAGTCATAGTTGATGATTTTTCAAGATTCACGTGGGTGTTCTTTCTTGATGACAAGTCGCAGGTCCAAAAGATCTTCGAAAACTTCGCTAGGAAGGCCCAAAATCAGTTTGACATGAAGATCAAGAAGGTTCGGAGTGACAATGGAACAGAGTTCAAGAACGCAAATGTGGACACCTTTCTTGACGAAGAAGGGATTTCACACGAGTTCTCGGCTACGTACACACCTCAACAAAATGGAGTTGTTGAGAGGAAGAACCGGACTCTTATCGAGATGGCAAGAACGATGCTTGATGAGTACAAGACGCCAAAGCACTTTTGGGCGGAATCAGTTGAGACAGCTTGTCATGCAACAAATCTCTTGTATCTTCACAAGCTACTCGGCAAGACGGCATACGAGCTCCTCATCGGTAACAAACCACAAGGTGGATACTTTCGAGTATTCGGCTCAAAGTGCTACATTCTTGATAAGCATCGTCGTTCTAAATTTGCTCCTAAGTCTCATGAAGGTTTTCTACTTGGTTATGGCTCAAACTCTCACACTTACCGTGTCTACAATAATTTCACCCGAAAGGTTGAAGAGACGGTGGGTGTGAAGTTTGATGAATCTAACGGCTCGCAAGTAGAGCAATTGCCAATTGATGTAGGAGACAAAGACCCTTTGGAAGCAATTCAAGACTTGTCCATTGGCAAGATTTGTCCAACGGAAATGAAGGAGAGTACCTCGTTCGTCCAAGTGGAAGCTTCTACATCACGTCAAGGTGAATCAAGAGTTGATACGGAAGCATCCACAAGTGGGACACGTCAAGATGAAGAAAACGAGGAAGTACACCAAGATGAACATCAACAACCTCCTTCTACACCACGACAAGAGAACAACAACGTCAACAATGAAGAAGTCCAAGAAGAAGAAGAAGAACAAGATGAAGAGGATGTTCCACCCTGACCCAAGCAAAAGCTTACACGAGTTCGAGCAAGAATTGCCAAAGATCATCACGTCGAGCAAATCTACAAAGATATCCAAACCGGGAGAATCACTCGCTCTAAAACTCGTTTAGCTAACTTTTGTGAACATTACTCATTCATTTCTAAAATTGAACCTATGAAGGTTGAAGAAGCATTGAAGGATCCGGATTGGATAAATGCTATGCATGAAGAGCTACACAACTTTGAGAGAAATCAAGTGTGGACATTAGTTGAGAAGCCCGACAACAACCACAACATCATTGGTACCAAATGGGTGTTTCGCAACAAGCAAGATGAAGATGGACAAGTGGTTCGCAACAAAGCACGTCTCGTCGCCCAAGGCTATACACAAGTTGAAGGTATGGACTATGGTGAGACATATGCTCTCGTTGCTAGACTTGAGTCCATTCGCATCTTACTTGCCTATGCTAATCACCATGATATCACCTTATACCAAATGGACATTAAAAGTGCTTTTCTAAATGGCAAAATTGAGGAGGAAGTGTATGTTAAGCAACCTCCCGGCTTTGTTAATCCTAAGAAACCTAATCATGTTTACAAACTTCACAAAGCCCTTTATGGTCTTAAACAAGCTCCTAGAGCATGGTATAAATGCTTGACCAAGTTCCTTACTGAAAAAGGCTTTGAAATTTGTAAAATTGATTTTACTCTTTTTACTAAAAGGGTTAATGGAGAACTATTTGTGTGCCAAATTTATGTTGATGATATCATATTTGGTTCTACTAACCCTCATTTTAGTGAAAAGTTTGGAAAGCTAATGTCGGAGAAGTTTGAGATGTCTATGATGAGTGAACTCAAATTCTTTCTCGGTTTGCAAATCAAGCAAACTAAGGAAGGTACATTTGTCTCTCAAACAAAGTACACCAAAGACTTATTCAAGAAGTTCAATATGCAAGAATGCAAAGGTATGCCTACACCCATGCCTACTAGTGGACATCTTGATTTGACCAAAGATGGTGAACCGGTTGATCAAAAGGTTTATCACTCTATGATCGGTTCATTGTTATATCTATGTGCCTCACGTCCCGATATTATGCTAAGTGTGTGCATGTGTGCACGATATCAAGCTGCTCCTAAAGAATGTCATCTTAAGGCTGTGAAAAGGATAGTGGGATACTTAATCCATACACCAAATTTTGGCATTTGGTATCCTAAGAGGTCCTCTTTTGATCTTGTTGCCTATTCCGACTCGGACTATGCCGGAGACAAGGTTGATAGAAAGTCCACTTCGGGTACTTGTCAATTCCTTGGTAGATCTCTTGTGTCTTGGTCTTCCAAGAAACAAAACTCGGTATCCTTATCCACCGCCGAAGCGGAATACATTACCGCTGCTTCATGTTGTGCTCAATTACTTTGGATGACCCAAACTCTTAAAGATTATGGGATATATGTGAAACATGTTCCATTGCTATGTGACAATGAAAGTGCTATTAAGATTTCTCACAATCCCGTGCAACATTCTCGAACTAAGCATATTGAAGTTCGTCATCATTTCATTCGAGATCATGTTGCCAAAGCGGACATTAACCTTAAGCATGTTCGCACCGATAAGCAATTGGCGGATATATTCACTAAACCACTTGATGAGAAAGTGTTTTGCAGGTTGAGAGGTGAATTGAACATCATTGATGCTTCAAACTTGGAGTAGGAACTCTATTGGATACATGCGGGGCATGAGCCTATGACTAATCCTCGATATTTCTCTTATGATGCTATTCATATGTCTTGGATATATTTGCACCTTGCATGTTATCTAACCCATGTAGGTACTTGGTTGAATCTAAATCTATGAGATTGCAACTCACTCACATCTTGAGCAATCTCTACATCACCAAGTCTCTATACAATGGTGGTTGAAGACAAGGAAGCACAAAACCATTCTAACATATCCTTTGACAAATTCTATGATTGTGTCTCATGATTGTCATTTTGGATACACAAGTGCTCTTCCTTGCAAGACTAACCCATGTAGGTAGATGAACTCAAACTCCAAGTGGTGCTCCCAACTCTTGATGACCTACATCAACCTTGAGCAACCCACACAAGTTCGACTACATGAGCAAGACCCACACCACCATCCAAGGTATGTTATTCCATCTTAGAGAAGCTTTACTCCAAGATATGAGTCAAAGCAACTCAACAAGATGTGAATACATCAAGATGCTTAAACGAAAAAATGATAACCCCATTTTGAGCTTAAACGATGAGTATGACCTATGATCAAGTGATCTCACTTGACTCCTAAGTCAATATACTCTAACATAGGTGACTTTGTCGCCGCCCAACTCTAGATGAAGTTCTCTTGTGTTCTTTTCTGTGTTATTGCATTTGTTCCTTGCATATTTGTTTCCCCTTTTCAAAAAAAAACTTCATCTAGAACTTTTATTTTCTTTTCTTTTTGTTCTGCATTTTCTGCATCCAATTCATTGCAAATCCTTCAGTTAATTCCTTGCAAATCCTTGTGAGATTCTACTTTTCTAGTGAGCTGAGGTGACAAGTGGTTCCACTCTGATGAACTCGGTCACACCGGTTTGTTTTCTTCGGTCTAACCGAAATCTTTCGGTACAACCAAAGCACACAACTCGGAGTCACCGATTTCACCACAGGAAAACCAACTTGCCACTTATTCCTAATTTCTGGTTGCTCCAGCTCCGCTCAATGATTCTTGTCCTCTACCAGCATCATATTAGACATGCTGCTTTGCTCTGTGACTCAAGGACCAACCCATTTGTATCACATATCCAGAAGACCCTTCTTGGAAATTGATGTCAAAGGGGGAGAGAGAGGTCACATCAAAGCTTAATCTTTCCTATAGGGGGAGAAAGAGAGAATATTCAGGGGGAGAGAAAGTAATATCATCAATGACCCCAGATGCTTGGTGTTCAAGAGGAGAGATGTCACATGTCTTCAAGAGGGGAAAGACATGTTTGTTTGCTTGCTTTAGCTCAAGCTCTATTGTTTATTTTCTATTGCTCTGATTTTCTGTTCCCTATCTTCTCCCAATATCTCATGTTAGATTCAGGGGAGCAAGACATCTAAGGAAAGGAAATCTCTGATTTTATTGCATATCTTTACCTTTGGGGACATGTCTATATCCAATGTAGTACTTAGTACTCACTCTACATGCATCCCAGTCGTGGTTCTATTGTGGTCCTCTTGTTTGCTCTGGTAGGTGTATCTGTGTTATCTAACCTTGTTTGCGCAGGTTCATCCCATTGTAAGCCAACTCAAGACCACAAGGTAAGTATATGCATCACAGTCATGTGAATGAGAAGTTCTTGCTAATGTACATACTGTTTGCAAGAAGAACTCATGAGCATGAAGGTACTTTTCTCACAGTCACATCATTTGCTCTGATGCATATAGCCAAGATACATGTAACACATTGCTTACTCTGTCATGTTTATGCATTCACATGCTCCTATATTCCATATTCACATGATTGCATACATGTAGGGGGAGCCTATGCATGTTACATGTCCTTCCAAAGCTTTACTTGCTATTCTCTATATCTTTATCTAAAGCTTTGATGTATGTTGTTATCAATTACCAAAAAGGGGAAGATTGAAAGCACAAGTGCTCCCTGGGTGATTTTGGTAATTAATGTCAACATATCTCTTGTTGGACTAACACTTTCACCTAGTATGTTTCAGATAAGTTCAACAATGGAGTGGCATGGACTAAAGGATGTGGAACCCCTTCAAGATGCTAAGGACAAAGGATTGGCTCAAGCTTCAAGATCAAGACTCTACATTTTACATTTTTAGTGATCCAAGATCACATTGAGTCCATAGGAAAAGCCAATACTATTAAGGAGGGATGAGGTGTTGCTTAATGAGCCTCTTGCTTCATGAGCTTAGTGATATGCTCCAAAATCCTCAACTACCTTTCCATATCCACATATGACCTAAACCAAAAGACAAACTCGGTCCCACCGATTCTTTCTATCCGGAGCCACCGAGTTTCACATGCAATAGCCACTGCCACAAACCCTAGCAAATAGGTTTCACTGATAGGGATCTCGGTCTCACCGAGATGGGATTGCAATCTCACTGTGTATGACCATTGCCAAAATCGGTCTCACCGAGTTTGAGCAATCGGTACTACCGAGATTACAATGCAAATCCTCTGGTTATCTTATTACCAAATCGGTCCCACTGAGTTTGCGTAATCGGTCTCACCGAGTTTGCCTGACCAACTCTCTGGTTAGCTTATTACCAAAATCGGTCCCACCGAGTTTGTGTAATCGGTCACACCGAGATTAGGTTATGCCCTAACCCTAACCATATCGGTCCTACCGAGTTGCATCTCAGTCCCACCGAAAATCCTAACGGTCACTAGGTTTGCTAAATCAGTCCGACCGAGTTTAACGATTCGGTCCCACCGAGTTTGGCAGATTGTGTGTAACGGTTAGATTTTGTAACGGTTAGATTTTGTGTGGAGGCTATATATACCCCTCCACCCACTCTTCATTCGTGGAGAGAGCCATCAGAACAGATCTTCACTTCCAATACACATTTTCTGAGAGAGAACCACCTACCCTTGTGTTGAGCTCAAGATATTCCATTCCTATTATATGAATCTTGATCTCTAGCCTTCCCCATGTTGCTTTCCACTCAAATCTTCTTTCCACCAAATCCAAATCCTGTGAGAGAGAGTTGAGTGTTGGAGAGACTATCATTTGAAGCACAGGAGCAAGGAGTTCATCATCAACACACCATTTGTTACTTCTTGGAGAGTGGTGTCTCCTAGATTGGCTAGGTGTCATTTGGGAGCCTCCGACAAGGTTGTGGAGTTGAACCAAGGAGTTTGTAAGGGCAAGGAGATCGCCTACTTCGTGAAGATCTACCGCTAGTGAGGCAAGTCCTTCGTGGGCGACGGCCGTGATGGAATAGACAAGGTTGCTTCTTCGTGGACCCTTCATGGGTGGAGCCCTCCGTGGACTCGCACGACCGTTACCCTCCGTGGGTTGAAGTCTCCATCAACGTGGATGTACGATAGCACCACCTATCGGAACCACGCCAAAAACATCCGTGTCTCAAATTGCGTTTGAATACTCCTAACCCTTCCCCTTTACATTCTTGCAAGTTGCATGCTTTACTTTCCGCTACTCATATACTCTTTGCATGCTTGCTTGATATGTATTGTGTTTGTTAAACTTGTGCCTAAACTCCACCTAAACTTAAGAATTTTGAAAACTGCAACTTTTGGTACTTAGTGTCTAATCACCACCCCTCTAGACACCTCTTCTCGATCATCTCAATAGCTAAAATCTGCCAAGAACTAAAATTGGGAAAAGGTTAGATTTTTATTTGGTCAAGTAGTCTAATCACCCCCCTCTAGACATACTTCCGATCCTACATGTGGTATCAGAGCTTTGGTCTCCATTTGCTTTGATTTCCATAGCTTTTGGTGGTCATAGCCTTGGTTTCACAACCTAGGAGAGTATGGCGTCTAGCGAGGGAAATTATCACCGTAGAGGTCCTTACTTTGATGTTACTAATTTTGCTAGTTGGAAGCATAAGATGAAAATGCATATTCTTGGACATAACCCCGCCGTTTGGGCTATTGTGTGTGTTGGCTTGCAAGGTGACTTTTTTGATGGAAAAGAACCAAACCATGAAGCTACCGCGGAAGAGTTGAAGATGCTGCAATACAACGCTCAAGCTTGTGATATTCTCTTCAACGGATTGTGCCCCGAAGAATTCAACAAAATCAGCCGTCTTGAGAATGCAAAGGAAATTTGGGATACTTTGATTGATATGCACGAAGGTACCGACTCCGTCAAGGAATCCAAATTGGATGTGCTTCAAAGTCAACTTGACAAGTTCAAAATGAAGGATGGTGAAGGTGTCTCTGAAATGTACTCTAGGCTTGCTCTTATCACAAATGAGATTGCCGGCTTAGGGAGTGAAGAGATGACCGATAGATTCATCATCAAAAAGATCTAAGAGCCTTGGATGGAAAATATGATACCGTGTGCACATTGATCCAAATGATGCCCAATTACAAAGATCTCAAGCTAATGGAAGTCATTGGAAGAATTGTTGCTCATGAGATGTCACTCAAGGATAAAGATGAACTTCACAACAAATCAAGTGGTGCTTACAAAGCCTCATGTGAAGCCCCCACATCATCAAGTGAGAAGCAAACCTTCAATGAAGAATTGAGCTTAATGGTGAAGAACTTCAACAAGTTCTACAAGAGTAGAAGCAAAGATAGAAGCTCCAAGTCAAGGTCCTACAATGACAAAAGATCTTCTAGTCGAGAGCGAAACTGCTACAATTGTGGAAGACCCGGACACTATTCAAATGAGTGTACAGCTCCCTACAAGAGAAGAGAAGACTCTCCCAAGCGAAGAAGTAGAAGAGAAGAATCACCATCAAGAGAAAGAAGGAGTAGAGATGATCATTATGAACGAAGACACTCACGGAGAAGCAAGGATTCGGAAAGAAAGGACAAGTCATCAAGGAGCTACACAAAACGAAGACATCAAGCTCATGTTGGTGAATGGGTATCCGGCTCCGACTCCGACAACCACTCCGAGAGAAGCTATCACTCTGATTCCTAATATACTCAAGATGAAGGTGTTGCCGGTCTAGCACTTATGTCAACCAACTCCTACGACATATTTGACTCACCAAATAAAGAGTTGGAACATGTTTCATGGCTAAAGGCCCAAAGGTATCACATCCCGAGTATGTTGATTTCAATTGTGATGAAGATGACTTGTTAGGTGATGATGATTTACTTGTTGACAACTCTAGTGATGAATACTATGATGAAACGTCAATTAATCATGCTAATCTAGATAAAACGAATGACAATGATAAGGAGAAGATTGAGTCTCTAACTAAAGAACTAAACACTCTTAAGTTAGCTCATGAAACTATCTTAGAAGATCATCGAGAACTTTTAAGGACACATGAGAAATTACGCTTTGAAAAGCTCAACCTTGAGCAAGAGCATGAGTTCTTAAAAGCAATCAATGATGATCTTCGTAAGAAAAGTTCTTCTTACATTTCCAAGCGTTTACTCTTATCCACTTACATGCCTCAAGTCAAGTCTAGTAACAAGAACAAGAAAGATTCTTCCTCTAGTAGTAACAATGATCATGTTAAATCCAATATTGTTTCTTCCAGTAGTTCTCTTGATTCCACTAATGATTCTCTTAGCCAAGTTACACTTGAGCAAGAAAATAGCTTATTGAAGGGAATTATAGAGAAAGGAGTCTACAAGAGCCTTGCCGGAAGTAAGCAATTCAAGGAAATTGTACGCAAGCAAGGAAGGCACCGGAAGAATCAAGGTGTTGGTTTTGAACGAAAGTTCAATGCCAATGGAGTTGAGTGGGAAAAAGATCAATACCCCAAGACAAAGTTTGTTCCTCAACAAGAGAAGTATGATCCCACTTCTTTCAAAGGGACACAAGCTCAAGATGATCTTCCACCACAAGACTACAAGCAAAAAGGCAAGGACAAGCTTCAAGAGGAAATTGATGCATTTGAAGAAGCTCCTAAGACCTTAGTCAAGTGGATTCCAAGACTACTTCAAGTTCCACTTCATCAAGTATGACTACAACTCCGAGGATTCCCATCAAGATGGTGTGGATCCAAAAGAAGAAGAACTAGAGAGTTCTTGAGGGTGACTCCGCCAACATACTTCACTCTTATCATTTTGGCAAGAACAAGTGCAATCAACTTCCTCATCTTGCACTAGTTCAAGGAGTCACAAACCCTCTTGTTGGTAAGTCAAGGGACAAGGTAACCTAAAAGCTTTCGTAGACATCATATTGTGTGTGCATCACTCTATGTCTATGGATATCTTTGTTTGTTCCTTGTGGGACTAACCCATGTAGGTATTGAAAGCGCAACTCACTCCAATGGATAGCTCCAATTGATCTACATCAACATTGAGCATCCACATCTTCAACATCTACATGAAGTCATCATCGACAAAACCCAAGGTTAGTTCATCCCTCTTAGGGGGGATATCACATCTAGGGGGAGCTTTACTCTAAGACTTGAGCTAAGGCAACTCTAATGTGTGAACACAACAATGCTTTATGTAAAAGTGGTAACCCCACTTGTGCTTAAACGATGAGTATGACCTATGATCAAATGTACTCATTTGACTCCTAAGTCAATAAGAATTGGTTGTGCATGCTTTGCCACATATTTCAATTGCCATTCTATTGTGTGAGAATGTTGGTTGCATATTTTACTCATTCGAGGACATCCACTTGTTGTTTTGATTGATTGGTTTTCTTTTCTCTTGCCAAGTGGATGGACAAGAATGCCTAAGAACCTTCTCTAGCTATCTATGCTTTTCTCGTCTCAAATTCTATTCTTGCTACATCACAAAATTTGATCAAGTCAGATTCAAACCACTCTGTGTGAGGAGCAATCGGAGTCCCCGATTTGTCATAGACTTAAACTTCCAAAACTTCTTTGTGCTTTTTGGTCTGACCGATTTCCCCATTTCGGTCATACCGAGATCACTAAGTCGATCTAGGTTTTCACCTCGGTGCAACCGATTTGAACTTTTCGGTCACACCGAGTTGCTATAACTGTCAACAGTTATGCATCTCGGTGCCACCGAGTTGTTCCACTCGGTCACACCGACAGGGTCGGGCTATATATACTCACGAGCAAAATTTTGGAAATTTCTCCGAAACCTCTTCGCCCGCGCATAGCTCGCTCTGCCTCCTGGGTCTCCGGATCGTCCACCTCGTCGCCCGCCGCCCCCTGTCGCTGGTCTCCGCCGCCGTCAATGGATTTCGTCTCCGCCGTTGCCGCCGTAGCGAGTCCACCGCCGAACTAGGGTATGGACTCGATCACAGTGCTATCCCCATCTGATTCCTAGCACATTATGTTTATTATGATTCTTGCTACAATTGAAACACTCCTATCCAGTCAAATCAATCCGTAGAATAGTTGTGATTCGAAAATTTAGGTTTAGGTTTCCGCCGAAACCATCTCGGACCCACCGGGTTGCGGAACTCGGTTCCACCGATTTGGCCACGGCCATTGCACATGTGGTTCTCGGTCTGACCGAGAATTAAAAATCGGTGAGACCGAATACAGGACTTTGTGAAACCCTAGCAGTCTCGGTGCCACCAAACTGTTACTCGGTCTGACCGAGTTCACTAGTTTAGGTTCCAAAAGCTGCTTCGGTATCACCGAGTTTGCAAATCGGTTGATCCCAAATGCTTTTTGTGGAAAACTAAAACTAAGTTTTTGACTCATTCTTTTGCAAAAATCTCTACATTTTGTGATGCTCATCCACTCTATCTCATCTATAACCTATTCACAGGGTTAGCAGTCAGAGTTTGCAACATGTCTGATCAGAGTGATAGCCAGAACAAATCTGAGGAGCAGGTTCATATGAGTGAGGGCACTAGTCCCTCTAGTAGTTCTGATGAGGGTAGCAGGAGCACCCCAAGCAACTTGCCTAAAGCTGCCACTAGAGCTAGCAAGAAGAGAACTTCTGAATCAGAGGATGAGGACTATGTGGCAGAAGAGGAAGCCACATCTAAGAAGAAGGTGCTCAAGAAAGAGTATAGGTCAGCTGCAGCCATCAAGCCTGGAATGCAAAAAAAGGCACCTGCAAGGAGAGTTCCCACTTCTAAGCCTAGGAAGGCTGTAACTGAAGAAACCATGAAGTTCACCATGGAATCTGAAGAGGAAGCAGGTGGCCAAGATAAGAAGAAGAAGAGAGCCAGAACAACAACTGCCAGAGTTCTTGGCAAACCCTCCATGAGGAGAGACTCTGAGGGAGAAGAAGAGGAAGAAGAGGTTGCTGCACCAGCACCCAAGGCACAGAAGCTTATGGGTGATGCCATAAGGTCAGGGGCTACTTCATCCAAGCCCAAGGAAGCACCCAAAGATGCCTCCAAGCCCAAGAGTGCACCTAAGAGGAACGCCAGAAATATATCTGCTGCTGAAAAGAACAAGGCCCCAGTGCCTGATATTGCTGAAGAAGAAGAAGGACAAGTTCTCAGGAAACTCAAGCCCAAGATCCCAGACCACAATGATGCTCATCCTGTGGCTAAGGACATGAAAATCAGGAGAGATTCAGGGCTTAAGAAGTGGAGAGAAGCAGATCCATATGCTTCAAGGAGAACAACTGTTGTGGATTACAGGTTTCACACCAAGGAACAGCAAGACTTCTATGAGACAGTGCTCCTGGATAAGAAACCCATAGTATGTGACATGAGATGGGTTGATTGGGAATACATCAAGGAGAATGAAGAACACTATCCTGGAGTGCTTGACAACTTCAAGGCTTGTGGAGTTGCAGACTTTGTTGGGCAGAAGCTCACAAAGTGGAATGAGGAGCTCATTATGCAGTTCTACTCCACAGCACACTTCTATCCAGATGGCAGGATAGTTTGGATGTCAGAAGGCACTAGATATCAGTCAACAGTTGCTGAATGGGCACAGCTGATCAATGCCCCAGAAGAGCAGGAAGATGACTTGGACATCTATGCCAAGAAGAAGATGGATCACAATTCCATGTCAAATATGTACAAGGAGATCCCAAACAAGGCACTTGACACTTTCAAGTTTGGCTCAGTGCACTTCCTTCTGTCAGGGCTGCCCACTATCAACTGGATTCTAAGGCACACCCTCTTGCCCAAGTCAGGTGATCACAAGATGATCCGAGGCCATGCAATAAACATTCTCCACATATTTGATGTGCCACAGAAATTCAAGGTGATGAGCCTCATGGTAGAGACCATTAAGAGGACAGCAGCTGATCAGAAGAGGAGCTATGGATATGCCCCACAAATTCAAGAGTTGATTAACTCCAAGATGGGCACAAGCACATACCTGCTGGATAAGGAACACCTACCCATCTATCCAAATTTTGAGGATAATCAAGTTGTCATGAATGAGAATGAACCATCATCTGCACATGCTCAAGCAAAGAAGGAGAAGGCAAAGATGGAGAAAGCTGCCAAGATGCCAACTCAAGAGGAGGCATCTGAGTACTTCTTGAAGAACAAGCAGGAGCAGCTCAGTTACCTGATAGCATCCACTCTAAGAATTGAGAAAGGACTGGCCACCCTGACTCGAAACCAAGAGAGCCTGGAAAGAATCATGGAACAAAACTTCTATGACTTGGATGTGAAAGTAACAGAGATTCAGTCTAAAGTGGAGCAACTACAGGATGATATGCAGGAGAGGAAGGGCAAGACCACAACTGATGCATTTGCCAGAGTGCCCAGAGCTCAGAGATCCTCTGCAGTGCCAGTTGCTGACACCAGAGCCACCACTACTGCACCAGCTACAGCCTCAGTTCCACCAGCTCCAGCTCCTACCCCAGCAGCTCCAACAACTTCTACTGAAGCCTTCGTCCTTGGCGTCATCCGGACTCCACCAACTAAAGACCAAGCCTGAGAGTCATTTAGTACCATGCATTTTCTATGAACTTTTTGGTAATTTGTTGCCAAAGGGGGAGAAAAATGTATAGATCATAGGCTTCGAGAGAGAGAGAGTTTGCATTTGTTCTCTCTTGTCTTCTTGGTTGAAACTTTATTTGCTTTTGAGTGCTTGAGATACTATGCCATAATCTGTCAGACATTGATGATCATGTGGTTGATCATAAGCTACACTTAATGCTTGTTGGATGTCACTATCAGTTTATCCTTATTTTGATCATTCACTTTGCTTGGTGATGAGTGCATGTATTTAATTCTTATCATTTTGAGCGCTCCACCAAGATGTATGTGACATGGAAGAGTAACCCAGGATTCTAACTCTTTGTGCATTTGCAGTCCAAAGCAAATCTTAAAATATGCACAAATTTAGGGAGAGCTCTTGCTTATCACATACTTCTCAAAGCGATGATATATTTCACTCTTATTATCATTTGTCGAAGCTTTGATCTGTATGTTGTCATCAATTACCAAAAAGGGGGAGATTGAAAGTGCAACTATCCCTGGGTGGTTTTGGTAATTCCTAACAACATATAGCTCATTGAGCTAACATTATTCCAAGATTAATATTTCAGGGATAGCTCAATGGATGGCATGGCATGGATGAGGAAAGTGGATCCCTTAAAATTATAAGGACAAAGGATTGGCTCAAACTTCAAGATCAAGACTCTACATTTTATATTTTAGTGATCCAAGATCACATTGAGTCTATAGGAAAAGCCAATACTATCAGGGACGGATGAGGTGTTGCTTAATGAGCCTCTTGCTTCATGTGCTTAGTGATATGCTCCAAAACCCTCAACTATCTTCCCACATCCACATTTGACCTAAACCAAAAAGTCAAACTCGGCCCTATCGATTCTTTCCATCCGGCGCCACCGAGTTTCATTTGTCATAGCCACTGCCACAAAA
Organism: Triticum urartu; assembly: GCF_003073215.2. Taxonomy (NCBI): domain Eukaryota; kingdom Viridiplantae; phylum Streptophyta; class Magnoliopsida; order Poales; family Poaceae; genus Triticum; species Triticum urartu. Next base: position 709,028,026 of record NC_053023.1, read on the forward strand.
CCCTAGCAATTCGGTTTCACCGATAGGGATCTCGGTCTCACCGAGATGGGATTGCAATTTCTCTGTTTCCCTTCATAATGTTTCGGTCTAACCGGAGTGACCGATCGGTCCCACCGAGAGTGCAATGTAAACTCACTCTTTCCCTTTCGGAACATTTCGGTCTCACCAAAAAGAGCGAATCGGTCCCATCGAGTTTATCTGACCAACTCTCTGGTTAGCTTATTAACAAAATCGGTCCCACCGAGTTTGTGTAATCGGTCACACCGAGATTACGTTATGCCCAAACCCTAACCATATCGGTCCTACCGAGTAGCATCTCAGTCCCACCGGAAATCCTAACGGTCACTAGGTTTGCTAAATCGGTCCGACCGAGTTTAACAATTTGGTCCGACCGAGTTTAACAATTCGGTCCCACCGAGTTTGGCAGATTGTGTGTAACGGTTAGATTTTATGTGGAGGCTATATATACCCCTCCACCCACTCTTCATTCATGGAGAAAGCCATCAGAACACATCTACACTTCCAATACACATTTTCTGAGAGAGAACCACCTACCCTTGTGTTGAGCTCAAGATATTCCATTCCTACCATATGAATCTTGATCTCTAGCCTTCCCAAGTTGCTTTCCACTCAAATCTTCTTTGCACCAAATCCAAATCCTGTGAGAGAGAGTTGAGTGTTGGGGAGACTATCATTTGAAGCACAAGAGCAAGGAGTTCATCATCAACACACCATTTGTTACTTCTTGGAGAGTGGTGTCTCCTAGATTGGCTAGGTGTCACTTGGGAGCCTCCGACAAGATTGTGGCGTTGAACCAAGGAGTTTGTAAGGGCAAGGAGATTGCCTACTTCGTGAAGATCTACCGCTAGTGAGGCAAGTCCTTCGTGGGCGATGGCCGTGATGGAATAGACAAGGTTGCTTCTTCGTGGACCCTTCGTGGGTGGAGCCCTCCGTGGACTCGCGCAACCGTTACCCTCCGTGGGTTGAAGTCTCCATCAACGTGGATGTACGATAGCACCACCTATCGGAACCACGCCAAAAACATCCGTGTCTCCAATTGCGTTTGAATCCTCCAAACCCTTCCCTTTACATTCTTGCAAATTGCATGCTTTACTTTCCGCTGCTCATATACTCTTTTGCATGCTTGCTTGAATTGTGTGGAGAATGCTTGACTTGTGCTAAGATAGCTAAAATCTGCCAAGGAGTTGTTTGTTAGAAGAATAAAAATAGACAGGGAAACAGACAGGGAAGGGGAAATCCGCTGCTTGACTTGTGCCAAGGAAGTGGAAAACAGACAGGGAAAGGAGAATAAAAATAGAAGTAAAACATAGAAAAAAAGAAAAAAGGGGCAGCCCATTATTGGTTGTCCTCTGCGAAACTCTGACAACTTGTCGCCTTGTGCGGAAAATACAAATTTCCCAGCTGCGTGGGCAGAAAAATAAATGGGTTGGCTTCGCCGTGCCACAGCGCGCGGCCCACGTACGATTTTTTTCCTAACAGACAAACACATAAGAATTTCGTACCACCTTGGGTAGAAAAAAATTATTTTCAGTGGTGAATAATTGAAAAATTATATAGTTTCATGAAAATAACATATTGCATCACCATATCCGAAACTTTTCTTTTGATTTTTTTCGAAATTTTGTAAAAACAATTAATATTTATGGATTGCAAAATATTTTGAAAACATGAACAATTTTCAAAATCCCAAAAAGTTTTCGAAAATTTCATTCATTTTGGAAAAAGATGAACACCATTTGATATAGGGACATTTTTTTAGAATTCACAAACATTTCTTGAAAACATGAAGCTTTGAAAAAGCACTAACTTTTTTTGAATATGGGATTGTTTTTAAAATATGAACATGTTTTGAACAATTATAATAATTGTTTTAAATGTCTTTATTTTAATCACGATCATTATTTTGCATTTGTGTACATTTCACTAAACAAGAATATTTATCGAATCTGGAACATATATTAAAATCTAATTTTATTTGGAAAACACAATTTTTATTTGAAAAAATGGAATATTTTCTAAAATACAATTTTATTTTGAATATCTCGGTTTTTTTTGGAAAAACACAAACATTTAAGAAAAATTGGATTTTTTGTAATTTTGAACAAATTTGGAATGAGAACAAAACAAATCCAAGTTCTGAACATTTTTTAAAACAAGAACAAAAGTTTGGAAATCGGAATTATTATCTAAAAATTGAAAAAACAAATCTTAATTCGGATTTGTTTTTAGAAAAATTGTACTTAAGGAGAAAAGTGAAATGTCCAAAGTTTGCAGGGAATAATAAAAATGAAATATAGAAAGGAATAAAAAAATAAATAGAAATAACATACAGAAGAAAATAAAACAGGCTGGCCCAGCTTTGTGCCCTGTGCGAAGGTCGGACTATTTGTTGCCATGTGCGGTAAATAGGGTTTTCCTTGCTATGTTCACAGGAAAATATGTGTGCTGGCTAGAATTATATGCCCGTGCGTTGCAACGGAAGATTTCTTTTAGCGAGAAGCATCGAGAGAGGTAATTGATGTGTCCATCAAAACGGTCTCCGCGGTGGTGGGGCGACAGAGCGAGGGGTTGCGGTGTTCTCATGGGTCATGTTTTGGCCCGTGAGATCTTGATAGTGGTGGGGTTGGTCAGTGTGGTGGCCTCCACTCAACTCATGCCTTTTTTTCCTCCGGGTCCACCTCCATGTCTAGGTTGTGGGTGCCTCCTCATTTTGTGGCTGCACGGTGAGCTTCGGGGCATAGTTGCTTCGACCACTCTCTCGTATGATGGCGTAATCGGGTGAATTAATAATTCAGTGAATCCCATTTCATTGCCATAATCAGCGCATAACCAGGTAGTCCCTGCTTTACCAGGCTTTATTCTCTTTAACTATTTTAGCACTTACTTGCCTACATTGTTTAAATCAGAGCCAAACCGGCATATCCTTTTTTATTGGCATGTTCCTACAATTTCTTTTAATTATAGCCAACCAACATATTTTCTTTATCGTCAAATGGCATGTGGGATGCACAACAGTTTGTGTCTGGGTTAGGCCACTGGCAGTTACCAAAACGACATGTGTTTGTAAGACACGAATAAAAAACCAAAACAACCGCTGAGTTGAAGGATTAGACTTTTGACCTCAATATCTCGACCACATGTGATAGACATTCGAACAAACAACTCCTGCCAACATGAATGTTTAAGAACATAATGTAGTGTAACATTCGAAACATTTTTTCATTTTTCTGATTTTTTTGAGCTTTTCCAAAAATAAAGTAATAATTATGAATTTCTGAATATTCTTCGAAATGTGAACAATTTTGGAAATCCTGATTCTTTTTCTAAAACATGCGAGCATTTTTTGATAAAAATTTCATTAAATTTGGAAATTCACAAACATTTTTTGAAAACATGAACCTCTTTTTAAGATTTTTTTAATTTGTGAAAAATTTGTGAAAATGAAAACATGTTTTGAACATTGAAAATAATTTTCTAAACGTGCTTTTCAACACAAAAAATACGTTAAATTTGTGAACATTTCAATAAACATGAATATTTTTTGAATTTGTATCATTTTTCTGAAATATAATTTATTTTGAAAATTTCAAACAACTTTGGAAAACGTAAACATTTTTATAAAAATGCGAACATTTTTGTAGTCTTGAAAGAAGAAAAAATTTAAAGTTTCAAATGTATTTCAAAATGAGAATAAAATTTTGAAATTCGGCTGATTTTATGAAAATTTAAACAAAAAAGGAATTATTAAAAATTAAAATAAATTTATGAAAAGGAAAATTAAAAGAAAAAATAAAAAAGAATGAAAAAGAAACAGAATAGAGAAAAACAAAGATGGGCTGGCCCAATCTTTGGCGCCATGTGCGAAATTCTGACATTTGCTGCCCGATGTGGTAGATGCATGGGCAGGAAACCAATGGCTTGGTTTGATGGGCTGCAGTGTGCGCGGCCCATGTAAAAAATTTCGGGACAAAATTGTTTTTCTTTTCTTACAGATGGACGCACAAAGATTTAGTACCACTTTGGATAGAACAAAAATATTTTCGATGGTGAACGGATGAAAAAATTGGAGAAACGCACCTTGCTTTATTAGTAGGTATAGAGTTTGCAATACATGAACTGTTAGTTAGTGTTCATTGTTTTCTCTCTTTACATGCTAGCTGTTTTTTGGTTTTTTCTAGCTGATGGCCAAGCATGCTATAGACTACAGCGTGTTTGGTGGGCCTCAAAACTTTGGAAACTGGATGGACGTGCACTCAGCTCCGTCTTGTCCTGTTGAGGTAATCAAGGATATATATCTATGGTTGTGTTTGGTTTATTTTGATCTTGTGCACATGACTTTAATATGGTTGGTTACTGCTGCTTCTTGTTTCATGCACAGGCGAGGGCACCTGTTGAGCATCTAGTTGGGCAGTTTGCATCCGGAATGACCAGCTTGCTCGGGAAGTTGGTTGAGGGTTGGACGTCCCTTAATGGCTTTGACAACGACGCGGTTGCGAGGCAGTTCACTCCATTCGTTGCAGAATAGACACATCGGCCAACTGGTTGCCGTGGTCGGTATGACTACAACAGCTCGCAGGAGCTTCCTAACACACAAGATGAACTAGATGGAGATGCTGCTCTCGACAAGGATGACGACGATGACATGGAGAACGTGCAACATGACACCGACGATGATGAACATGTCGACGTTCGTGCAGGTGGTAAGAAGGGCAAGGGTGTACCAGGTGTCCCCTCACCGGAGAAAGTCAAGAACAGACAGCTGCGAGAGGCAAGGGGGTGTTGCCCTCAAAGAGGGGGGGGGGAATCCAGAGGAGGATGGGCAGGGCTCTCCTGTGAAGAGACCTAGGACCGACCCCTTAGCTGCTAGGAGGAGGTTTGGCTTCTATTTTAGTGTTTTGTTTTGTCTATCCTTTCAAATAGACTGACCCCCTTTTCCATTTGTTTTTGCTAAGCATGGCAACGATTTTTGTGTCTGACACTTGGCACCTTTTTTTGCCTCTTTCTTATATGTGCAGGGAGGCGACAGCTGGTGGACGAGCAGTTACGAAGAAACAAGCACCAACGTCAACCCGTGTTTCTGCTTGATTGAACAAGGGTGCCCCTATTGCTGGTGACACGCCTTCCACTAGGTCATCTCCTCGTACGTCGACGTCCAACACCGGTGATCCTGTCGTGTTGCCAGATTTGAGGAAGACAGTCAAGAAGTAGGTTATCCGTGTTCTTTTTTCATTGCCATATTGCTATATTTTTGCTTTTCAATGCAGCTGTTCAGCTTGCCACATGGGCTACTGCCATCAGTCCCACATTGCAACTGCTGTTTCTCCCATGCTCTATTTATTTTTACTACATGGCAACTCCTGCTTGTTTTGCATGGCAAATGCTAACCAGTCAAAATGGCAACTCTTATTCCACCTACATGGCAACTGCCAACTTTTCCATCTGTTTGTGCACTCATCCACACCTAGTTTTGAAATGGCAGTCCTGGCACATCACACATTTCTTACATTTTTTAAGATGTGTACCATGGCAACTGCTGCTTGTTCTGCATGGCAACTGCTAACTGGGCCACATGGCAACTCTTATTCCACCTACATGGCAACTATCAGCTGTTCATCTAACAATGTTCGTGTGTTTTATTTTTTTCAGGGTGAAGAAGACTACCACACGCGTGACCAAGCAGAACCCCAAAGACCCACTCGAGTGCATACACTCAAAGCTGTCGATAGGTGGCAACTCAGACGTTCCTGAGGCGCCAGTGCACAAACCTGCTGCTGCACCGTACACTGTTCCCACTAGCTCTGATGCAAGCGGCCGACCATCTCCGCCGGTTGCAGATGTGCAGGCTACGACAGCAGGCATCCGTACATCTGGGAGTGACGAGTCGGTATCTGCCAGGACTGCTGAAATATTGCCCACTCTACTTGCAATGAAGAATTCTGCTGTGAGCCATGCTACCCAATCAGCAAGTGTTGAAGTGGACGCCCCCGAGATCAACCTAAGAAAGGAAGATTCCCACTCATCTGACACGGATTCCAAGCGCGTGGGTGGTGGCACTTCCGCGTCCACGAAAGAAGGGGCTGAGGCGACAGTTCATAATGATATGCCATCCATAGGTGAGACTCTTGGCACAATAGCTCCAGCTTCTGATGCTCCAGAGGTTACCAAGGTGACCGTTACACGAGCTGGTCTTCCACCTAGGCATCGTAGCCCCCACAAGCAATCTGCAGACACACCCAACGCGTCGGCTGTAGCTAGGAGCAGTAGAGATGACTCTGGTTATGTGCCTGCGTCCACACTGTTCCCACCACCTGCCAGAAGCAATGTTATGGAGAGAACGGAAGACCGGAGTACAACCGACCCAGGTGGCAAGCCGGGCATGACTGACGGAGGTGAACGTGCACAACAGACTCCATCTGGGCACTTCTAAGATCCCAGTTAACATCGGTGTCCCTTACAGCCCAAACAAGAAGATTGTCAAGAAAGTTGTGACTGATACCGCTGACAGCACGCCCCGCCCTACGAATAAGCCCGATGATTCTGCAGCGGCCGATGCAGAAATGTTTGTTGATCTTTCACCCTTGGATTCTTCCCAGCAAGTTGTTCACGGTCCGACCAGTACGCAGGAGAGGCACCCAATGGCCTTCACCCCACCGATCTGTAGCCTTGGCATTGATCGCAGTCAAGATGAACCAGTGGTGCAAGATCCTTCACCAGTTGCCTTTGCTTTCCCGGCAGGCATGGCCCCAATGATGGCGCAGCCAATGGTCGAGGGAAGGAAGGCTGTGAAGTTCACAGACCGATTGTGCAAGGTACATTTCTTATGCGTTTATCATTTTCGTGTATACATCTTTTTAGTCTAACTTTTGTCCCAAGCATTTTTTTGGGTTCTCACCTTTGTGATGGCAAATGTTATCTGATGGACATGGCAACTGGATTTGGTTGCATGCTGTCACCTACATTTTTCTGTTGTCATGCTGCATTTTCCATTCTGTAGGCACATGGCAACTGCAGTTGATACATCATGGCAACTATAGTTGTTGTCACATGGCAACTACAATGCATTGCACATGGCAACTGGAGTTGCCTGCACATGGCAACTCCCTACTTTCTGTGCCTACATCTCATATTTCTACAACCTTTCTTTCACACTAAATTTGTTTTGTTTTCCAGGTATCCTAACCCACTTTTTGATCCTTGCAGCCACCCCTGAGGAGATTACGCCGTCACTTGATGAAGCTTACCGCAAGATTGAGGAGGTAGCATTGCAGAGGAGGTCCTCACGAGGTCAGGGCCAATCAAGTTCCAACGTGCCTGCTGAGTCGGTATCTGAGGATACCATTAGAAGTGCCACTCCTGGTTCTGTGAGGCAGCGTAGGGTAGTTCATGCGCCACCCGCGGATGATTATGAGCCGGAAGTCAAGGCCACAAAGGATCAGAACCAGCCGTACGACATTGTCAAGCGCTTTGGAAATGCAAGGTCCAACAACAATCACATGAAGGAGCTGAAAGCGTAATGACCACACCCTCATAAACCTCTCATTTGCTTTGCTCTTTTTTTACTGTTCATGCTTTTGCTATTTCTAGATATGCTCCGTTTACGTTTTATTTCTTTTTTTTACTTAGTAGACATGATTCTTTCATGTTATATCATTTTCATACAACTCATGTTTGGACAGAACCAAGATCATACAATGCGATGTGACGTACGTTGACCTGGGTGATCTTGCGAGTCTGTGAGGCCATTCGGCAAAATGTCGAAGAATGTAGTTGCATGTGGGATTGACTTCATCAACATGCATATGGATATGTCTCCCGATAAAACAATCATGCAGTACACTGTGACGTGCAAAATATGGGATGGTGACTTCCACCACAAAATCGTGAGGAAGCATTTTGCTGCACATGGTGATTTCAAGCTCACAATGAAGAAATGTGTGAGTACTCCTTCCTTTTTTGCACATTTTTTCCTCCCATGTTATTTTTTTTCCAGTAGCTATGCTTCAGATGTGGGCTACACCCTGTTTTGTTACAGCTATTTCATGTGGCAACAACTGCCATGTAAAATGACTTTTGATTTGCTTTCTTAATACAACCTATCACTACTGGAATCTGGCACCTTTGCCATCTGCCAGCTGATGGCAAAGCCACAGGCTCTTTGCCATCAGCCAGCAGATGGCAAACAGTTTGTCTGAAACCCTACCGGCAAAGGGTTCTTTGCCATCTGCTGGCTGATGGCAAAAAGCCTGTGGCTTTGCCATCAGCTGGCAGATGGCAAAGCCTCTTAACGGGGTTAGCCCCGTTAGAAGGTTAACGACATACTTTGCCGTCAGCCAGCAGATGGCAAAGGCTGCAGGCTCTTTGCCGTCTGCCAGCTGATGGCAAAGTATGCAGGCTCTTTGCCGTGAGCCAGCAGATGGCAAATGCTGCATGCTTTGCCGTCGCCAGCACATGGCAAAAAGATTTGCCATCTGCTGGCAGATGGCAAAGAGCCCAAATAGGCCAGACCAAATTTTACGTGTAGATGACACGTGGCCTCTTTGCCATCTGCCAGCTGATGGCAAAGGATGCAGGCTCTTTGCCGTGAGCCAGCAGATGGCAAAGGCTGCATGCTTTGCCATCTGCCAGCAGATGGCAAAGTGACTATATTGCCCCATTTAATTTTGTTTTTTCTTATATCAATTCATTTTCATAGAATATCAAACACAAATATATTTATATGACCAATATAGCATATTTAACACATATTACCAATAGTCATGAACACATATATCCAATACATGTTACCAATAGTAGCAAGTTTCATCCGTACATATACATAGTTTCATCAATATTACACAGTTTCATCCATAGGTAACAAGTTTCGCAAGGTCAAAACAAAAACTAAATACAAGCACTCCATCAACCCAAGCTTCCGTGATATTAAGCAAATCTGTAAAATGGGAAAGAAGAAAGTTAGAAGAAGAAGACTAGAAGAAGAAGATTATTATGAGACGCTTGTAAGCTTCTAACGTCTCTACATCTCATCCATAAGCTAAGCATATGAAGTCATTTAGGACCTAAAATATGTCATTTCTTAAGCATATTATATCATTTTAGAGCTAGCTAAGCATATTAAGTCATTTTGGAGGAAAAGATGCTAAGTATAGGTCATTTTAGAGCTATCCTAGGTTAAATATGTCATTTTTAAGCTAGCTAAGCATATTAAGTCATTTTGGAGGAAAAATGCTAAGTATAGGTCATTTTAGAGCTATCCTAGGTTAAATATGTCATTTTGGAGCTAATTAAGCTTATTATGTCATTTTTGAGCTAGCTAAGCATATTGAGTCATTTTGGAGGAAAAAATGCTAAGTATATGATTATGTCGCTAGTATCCATATGGCAGAGAACCCAGGCCGACATGACTAGTCATAGAACCAAGGTGGCACAAACGTACAGGGACAGGCATACATGACCCAGCAATGCACGTGTCGGTCATCAGCGAGTGCAACCAAGTCGTAGCAAGCTACAAGGACTTCGGTGATACACCGCGTGACATTTCCCCGTAGGGACAGACATAGGAGCAAAGAAGGACACATGCCGGTCAATCCATGTGTTCCGGAGCAGTAGCGAACTACCATGGCTCAGTGGAAGCACTAGGAGGCATTTCCCTGTATGGAAGGCTACCAAAGGCACACGACTAGGTGTCGAATCCCACACATACAATGCATTTCAAACATACACACATTATGCACGATATGTGTAGATACAACATGGCATCACAACAAAACCCTATTAAGCAAAACACTTGGGAAACTTACCGTCATCACGGAGGTGTAGGTGTAGGTGTAGGTGTAGGACCGGTCGCGCCAGTTGCAGACGGAGGAGGATCGGTCGATGCTTGTCGGGAGTTACGCTGCACCAAAGATTATTTCCAATGTATCATTAGCATGATGCAACTCAAATGTGAAGACTAGTAACTAATGACCGTTCAAATGAAACTCACCGTGCCCGCTGGAGCAATGACTGGCATCGGCGGAGGGGTCTGGACGTTCTTCTCGCACATGGACTGCACATTTGGTTTTGGCGAGTCAATCATATTAGTTACTAATGAAAGGAACATTGCGTGCATGATTTAGCTAATATGCAGAAGAAACTTACCACGAAGAGCTCGTACATGGCCCGGTTAGCCAAGTCGTTCCGGTTCCTCTCCTCCTCCAAGAGCCTAGCCGTCCTCTCCTCATTCTCCCGGTCCCTCTCCGCCAACTGCCGGTCCCTCTCCTCAAAAGCAGCCTGGGTCTTCGCTCTCTCTGCCTCAATAGCAGCCTGCAACACCACTCGTTAGCATTGTAATCATCGACGGCCGCAAACACAATGTAATGGAGGAAAGGCTACTGGTCCGTATAACAAACCTAGAATTCAATTTCCACTGGTCGTAAACGAGGCGGTATCTCAGGATCAGAGCTGGTCTGGCGCTTCTTGATCTGCGGGAGAGTGCTACTACAATGTATCAGTCCATTACCAATGGCTAACGATCCATGGGACCTCCCGCCACCAGATATCATCACCAGCTCTGGATCAAGAGGCCGGCTCGGGTTAAAGTCCGGCCCTTTCCTCGCCTTCCCCTGCTTAATGTACTGCACCATCTTGTGGTGGGAGGCCTTGTTGCTGAAGTTCTCTGCATTTTCGAGGTCAGACTCAGAGAATGCCTTGGCCTTCTTGTACGGTGCAATATTGGACATGCCATAGAGGTCGAACAGCTCTGGCACTGGAGCCTTGTTGTGTTTTTACTAAAAGAGAGGAACAGAGTATTAGTTAAGGACTCAAACTAGCACAAAGAATGAATTTGCATGAATCATCAAGCAAACCACACATACCCAGTTTTTCCCGTACCCATGTAGGTTGACGCTGCCTAGATGCTGTGGCACACCTTTCATTTTGAGATGCTTCTCCTTTGCAATGTTGTGGGCGATGCGCCATTGGGGAGAGCACCACTCATCCACCAACGCCTCCCAGCAGTCCATCTTGTCCGCACACCATCTCGGGGGCACCTAAGTTAAGCAAGAGAAATTTGAGCGCTACGCCTATGAATCAAATCAAGGAAACTAAGTACAAGGCCTTAAGAATAGGTAATTACCTTCATGTACTTCTCCTTACTCAGATACTTGTCCCGGCACTTCTATTTTCTCCTCCTAATACCAGTTTGTGCTAAGTAGTCTCGAACAGCCTGCGTCCGAGCCTCGTGCCGAAAGTTTCCAAGTAGGCGCCTGCACTCGGTGTTGATAACCCGAGCCGCGGCCTCCTCCTGTCCCTCAGCACACCTGTAGAAGGTCTGCAATCAAATAAGAAAACACGGAATAGAAGGTCTGCAATCAAACAAGAAAACACATGTAGAAGGTATGCAATCAAAGAAGAAAACACAACGTAAATGGCAAAGGAGAAATTACCCAAAATGTGGCCGACCCTATGCTCCGGTGGGGCCGGGGCAGCCAAGTAGTGCTCCCAGGTCATTCCTAGCTCTGGAACCCGGCCCTCACCGGGCAACGTGACCCACCCCGGGAAGCACTGGTGACAAATCACACCAAGGACAGTGTTGGGCCTGCGGACACCATCTTCGTGTGTCCAAGAACTGCAGTATGACAAGGCCAACGCATTAGATATTCGAAGAAACGTCAAGGCAAAAGGTTAAAAAAGAGTAAATGCACTTACTTCTCCCCGTTAGGCGCAATCAACCACCTCTGGTCGGGGGTCGCCGGGGTGGGCGGGAGCTTTGTATGACCATGCTGGTAGAATTTGCGCCCCTCAACCCACTCACCCTCGCTATAGCTATTAGGACTATAGTCTGCACCCTGAACACGACCATTTGCACTCGACTCCGTCCAGTCCTCCGATGGGCTCGGCTCCGACTCAGCGTGACCTCGTCTGAGCTCCGGAGTCTCGTGGGGTGAAGACTCGGCGGCCCGAGGCTCGTCGTCGGCCTGAGGCTCGTCGGCCGTAGGCGCGCCTGCCATAGAATCGTCGGCCGGAGGCTCGTGGAGTGGAGTCCGAGACGGGTCCACCTCAGATGGCTCGATCTCAGACGGAGCAGTCCTGTGGTCAGGTGACTCAGCTGGGGGTGGCAGCGAGGAAGGCGTAGCAGCCTTCCTACCTCTCCTGCCGCCACGTCCACCTCTAGCAGCCTTCTCCTTCTTCTTACCCCCCCCCCCGACCTCTCCCGGCCGTAGAAGAAGCGACCATCGCTGGACTCTGCAAACTGAGATCGAGCACTCTCCGGAGGCTATGGGGGGGAATGGAACTACCCCTCCCACCACGCGCCGAGGTAGGAGCCTCGGAGCGCTCTCGACCCGCGCCCACCATCTGTCAACACCTGAAATGACAAAGAGTAAGAAGAAGGTGTTAAGACTTATATCCCGAATGCCAGTGCAGTAATTAATTAGATTCTCGGAGTTGAAAGCATTCAGTTCATGCTTATTTTAAATCTTTTCTCATTGTAGTTCATATACCTGTCCGTGGATCACTCAGGTGTCATTTTTTTAATAACTCAACTTTAGTTTGCCAGTAACTAGTTTCAAAATGTTTTGAAAATGCTACTTGCATTCAGGAAGAGAAAATAGTATACTGAGAAGTACCTACCATGCCCCTAGCCCCATACTATGATTTCAGCATAGTTTATGGTATACTAACAAGTACCTACGATATGATGCCTCTGTATTTTTTTACCTGGGCCCTTATTTTAATCTCAGCTGTAGTTAATGGTAACAAGCACCTACGACACCCCTATTTTATTTACCTGGGCCACTAATATAATTTCAGCTCTATTTGGTCTTTGGAAATGGTATATCTGGAAATAAAGAACTATGCGTGTAATTCTATCATTCTGCAAATTAGTCAATTTTGTAGTTTCTTTCTTTTCCTCAGTGATATGCCAATATGTTTCAGCTCAGCGCATGGAGTAATTTAATGGTCCTTCTCCTGTGATTTACTAGATTGTCAGCAATGATTCAAAAGGTCAGTTCCTTTAGACATAGATGTGGAATAAAGCATCAACCTATTTAATAATGTATCCATCCATCTAGCAACAGGTAGCGTAACAAACATAAGTAGATAGTGACCCAGACAAAGAAACCCACTAAAGATATTGCATGAGTATTGGTGAGCGCTCTGAATCTACAAATTCCTTGATCCATTTTTACATTATGCAAGCATAACAGAAGAGATAAAATGTAGACACTTTTAGGCACATACCCCAAATATGCCTGACGTTAGATCCAGATCAGTAAATTAACAGTATGCCAACTACACATAGCAATTCAGACAAAAAAAATGTAGACATAAAATGGGAGCACAGTAGCCAGACACTTTGAACTTCAAATATCATAAACTCCTATATGAAAAGGTAAATTCTGACTGATGCTTGTGCAATTTCTGTTACCATCTAGTTTAATTCTCTGTATGTATTTGCTTGTGCGTTTGTTTTCCTCAGGGAAGAGCATTCCTCTATTTATTTTATCATCTAATTTAATTCTCTTTATGTATACATGTTATAAGAAAAAATCTGCATGCGTGCTTTTCTCTAGCAAAGAGCATTGCTCTATTTATCTCGGACCATCATGTATCATTCACTGGATTGTTGGTAAGAATATATCCATGTTTTAATGTTTTTCTGACTACAGTTTATAGTTGTAAAATCTGTCATTAAGCTTCAGTAGTTCAATCTTGCAAGCTTCTTTGAAATGCGGTCTGCCTGAGATTACCCCATTGGCTTTGACTAAGAGTTCCAATTAATTGTTAGGTTGCTTATCCTAAAGTTCATGATCCTGCATGCGAGCAAAGGATGTGATAAGCGCAGTTTTGTCTCTGTAGTTTTCTAGACTTTATTCATCATGATGATTTTATGGAGTCTGAACAATGTGTAGCTGCAAGGGAGGTTCCAGGAAGACTTCAAGATGGTAGGCATCATCCATTTTGAGGTCGTTTTAGCAAGACCTGATGTTTCAGTGCATATAGCGCAGTGTAACATATCAAGTCAGTTTGTTTTTGTAATTATACGGCCTTGTCCATATGTTTTACCCCAACCATCAGTATTTTGCATGATGCCCTAGGTAATTTGTGTTTAGAAATTGACACATTCCTATAGAATCTTAATTCTCAAAAAAGAAACCCTATAACCTTAGGAGTTATTTCATTCTCAAAAGTATACTTTCATTGCAGGGGTAGTATATCGGAAATCAGGGGCAGAGCTCAGCCACCAGCTCCATCTACTCGCACGAACAACAATTTTTGCACACATGTGCGCAACTGTATTTGCTTTCGTTCCAATAACTGGAAAGATAATATTAATCTCCTTGATTTCACCGACAATTGCAGCGTATGACGCCAATATAAATTGTCCTGCCAGTTCTTTAACAGAATTAGGAGTCAGGTTCCCAAACAATTATTTGAAACTTACCTTCTCTGACCATCCTCACCTTAACTTTATATCGCACCCGCCTTGCGAGAAGGACAGGTTACTCGGCTCCATGTCGTAATTTTGCCTCACAAATGTTTTGTTTCTATGGTGGATGTGGCACCCACTCAAATATAATTTTACCTCAAACAACTTTTGTTTCTTACGGTGGTTGTGGTGTGGTGTAATTTTACCTCAGACAGCTTTTGTCTCTTACGAAGGTTGTGGCGTGGTGTGTGTAGCTCGTACAGGGTGGCTGGGGTGAGCAATAAGAATTCCTCACCCAGGGTGACGAATAGCGCGACCCTTCATTTTAGAGGAATAAATGCTAAGTATAGCTCATTTTAGAGCTATCCTAGGTTAAATAGGTCATTTTTGAGCTAATTAAGGTTGTTATGTCATTTTTGAGCTAGCTAAGCATATAAATTCATTTTGGAGGAACAAATGCTAAGTATAGCTCATTTTAGAGCTATCCTATGTTAAATAGGTCATTTTTGAGCTAGCTAGGTTAAAACTTGAACTAATTAATAATATATATGTATATAATAATAATGGAATACCTGACATGAACTATAATATTAATCTTCATCGTCATCATTAATAAATGCATCATCATCGTCTATATATGCTTCGGGGTCAATAAATGCATCATCCTCATCACTATCAGTAATGACGTGCTCATCATCATCAATAAATTCATCAACATCTGGAAGGCCTCCTGTATGTAATAGGTCAAGCATTGACAGATCATCCGCAACAGTAACCTCTTCTTGTTCCGGCTCTTCTTGTTCCTGCTCAGGCTCGGATTCACTGCCGCTGTCTACTTGAATGTTCTGAGGTGAGCGGTTCTTGAAACTTTTTTGGAAAGACGTGTTTCTTGGAACAATTCTCCTTCATATGTGTCTGGATTAATGTGAGGTCCATAATCTTCTTCATTGGGGGGAGGTGGTCTAACACGTGGCGGCACTTCATAAACGACATCCCAACCTTCGAGATTTGGATCACTTTGGCAGGCCCACGGTAGATAAAAAACTTGGGTTGCCTGTTGAGCCGTAATATAGACATCAGGAACATCCAAATGGGTGCTTTGTTTGATTTCGACTAGCCCTAGATGTTCATGAGTCCTTCTAGTCTCTTTCGGCTGGAACCAATGACATTTGAAGACTACGACGTTCGGTGGGTTTGCACCATAGAATAGAAGTTCATAAATTGCTTCAACTCTTCCATAATACTCGGTATCTCCTTCGCCGATAGAAGAGACACAACAATTTGTAGACTTTCGGTCGGACATAGATAGCTCTTTGCCATAGGTACGAAAGCGATACCCGTTGATGTCGTATTTGTTAAATGAATGGACCTTATAGTCAAAGCCATTACGACTTGTGTCAATTCGGCGTCCATAGACTCTGAATTAGCCTACAAGTTCAATACGAAAGGATTGTTGCATTAGCCAGAAATTAGAAGAAGAAATGAAATGGTCTAATGGAAATTACCGTTTGTTTGAACCAAGAGATGAAACCGGGATAGCCGCCTCCATGCATTGCCAGAAGCTCATACTCTTCGACGGAATCCTTTTGGATAACCGCTCCATACGAGAATTTGGCGACGTATCGACTGTATCAAATATCCGGGAATAAGAGCAATTCAAATGAAGTAGAGGTTGTGAAACAATGTACCGAGAACTTACTCGATGTACGGCCGCACTTCTGTTAGATTGTTGAAGATATACAACGTAATGGTCCGCCATTCGTCGTTATCCAACGATAAGGGAGTATAAGCACCGGCTGGTGCGAGCTTCCCTTTGAATAGGCTGAGGTTGGATCCACCCTTTTTACGGTCGCCAACATTGTACCGAGGCTTCGGATTATGCAAATGACGATTTTTGGCTTTGTAGTGTGCTGTCACGAAGTTTGCCGCCTCCTTAGTAATGAATGCCTCGGCCATCGATGCTTCAATTCAACGTTTATTTTTACATTTTGCTCGAAGCGTCTTCTGCATCCTCTCAGTTGCGTAGCACCAACGATTCTGCACGCCCCCCCCAATCGTGCCTCGGTCGGGAGATGCAAAATCAAATGCTGCATTGGATTAAAGAAGCCAGGTGGAAAGATCATCTCCAACTTGCAGATCAACTCCGGCGCCAACTCTTCCATTTCTTCTATCAAGCCAGGCGATAATTCTTTCGCACATAGAACACGGAAGAAATAGCTCAGCTCTGCCAGTACTAGCCATTCATCCTCAGGGATAAAGCCACACAACATCACCAGCATTACCCGCTCAAGCCATATGTGCCAATCATGACTCTTGAGACCAAATATTTTGAATTTTTCAAGGCTCGCCACCCTCTTTAGATTCGATGCATACCCATCGGGGAACATCAACTCCTTTTTCACCCACAGGAGTATTTCCCTCATAACCAGCCTTCCAAGATTGAACCATGCCTTTGGCTTCGCCCAGTTCTTCTTTCCTTTTGGTTGTTTCATGTTTTGTAGCGGTCTATCACATAGAGCCTCCTGATCGACTCTGGCCTTAGGATTATCCTTCATTTTCCCCTCTATGCCGAACAATGTACCAAAGATGGCCTCGCCAACATTCTTTTCAGTGTGCATCACGTCGATGTTGTGTGGGCAAAGGAGGTCTTTGAAGTACGGCAGATCCCACAAGCATATCTTGTGGGTCCAGGCGTGTTCCGTATTATACCCCTTGAAATACCCTGGACGCTCTGGATCCGGCTCGAGAGCGTTTAACTGATCCAGGGTCTGTTGGCCTATCAACGCAAGTGGTGCAGAGTTTTTGACATCTCTACCTTTGATGAAGTTCTTCTTGTCTTTGCTGAACTTATGGTGAGGATCCAGGAACTGTCTATGCATGTCGAAGCAAGAAAACTTGCCACCCGCCTGTAGCCGACGAAACTCAAGAGCTGCCTTGCATGTGGGGCACGGGAACCTTCCATGCACACACCAGCCAACGAATAGCACATACGCCGGCAAGTCATGCATCGAGTACATGTACCACACACGCATTAGGAAGTTTTTTTTGTAGCGGCGTCGTATGTCTTGATCCCATTATCCCAAGCTTCTTGTAGTTCATCCTTAAGCGGCTGCATGTACACATTCATATTCTTCCCCGGATAGTTAGGCCCTGGAATTATCAACGTCAGGAAAATGTTCTTTCTTTGCATAATCTGTCCAGGGGGGAGATTGAGTGGAATGACAAATACAGGCCAACAACTGTATTGGGCTGCCATCATACCAAACACATTGAACCCATCCGTGCTAATGGCTACTCGAGGATTCCTTGGATCTTCCGCTTTTTCATCATGCAATGCATCGAAGTGTTTCCATGCAGCACCATCCGATGTGTGTACCATCATCAGATTCCCATCTGCATCCCGTTCGGTTCTTTTGCCCAATTTGTGCCATATCATCTGTCTGGACGTCTCTTTGACCATGAATAGACGTTGAAGTCTTGGTATGATTGGCATATACAGAAGAACGTTAATGGGGATTTTGGTCTGACTCTTCTCACCCATACCGTTGTCTACCTCAACATACCTGGAAGACTTGCAAATGGGACAATAGTTCAAGTCCGCATACTGGAGCCTAAATAAGGCACATCCATTCTCACAGGCATCTATCTTCTCATAGGGCATCTTAAGTACACAGAGGATTTTGTCCGACTGGTACAGGTTTGCAGGCATTATATGGCCTTTGGGTAGAAAGCGTCCAAATAGTGTCACCATCACGTCATAGCATTCTCTGCCCAAGTTGAATTGAGCCTTCAGAGCCATTACTTGTGCGATGGCATCCAGCTGACAAAGCTCGGTGTGCTCGTGGAGAGGACGCTTCGAAGACTCCAACATATCATTGAAGGCCTTTGCAGATTCCTCCATCTCATCATCCGAATCCCGAGCATCATCAAAGTCTTGCACCATGTCATCCATCCCGGTACCATGCTCGTCAGTGCGACGACGGCCCTCCTCAGCTCTGGAACGTTGGGCA
Source organism: Triticum urartu (assembly GCF_003073215.2). Lineage (NCBI taxonomy): Eukaryota > Viridiplantae > Streptophyta > Magnoliopsida > Poales > Poaceae > Triticum > Triticum urartu. Next base: position 709,046,467 of record NC_053023.1, read on the forward strand.
GACTCACCATGAAATGTCCACATCGTATAACCGGGCGTAAAACCCCACTTCTGCAGGTGTTTGATCATTTCAAACTCTGACATCTTACATAGTTGTCGCACTTGACACAGGGGCACCAGGTTGTTTCCTGTCCATTTGCAAATGCGGCTCTGATAAACCCCTTGGTTTTTGTCATCCATTCAGGGGTCATGTCTTTCTGACTAGGGTGACCGGTGTACATCCACACACGATCACTCATCTTGCCTAGCTACTGGACACACAAGAAATACAGACATAATTCAGCAAACCATATATTCATCAGTTAATAGAGTTTCTCAGTTTTATTATGTCCATGCAACCTAGACGCTAATAGGTAAAGATAGGTCCTAATCCCACCCGAGTATGTGTAGATTGGGTTCGTTTTCCCATGCTCTGCTCCGGATCCGACACAAAATTTCGGCAGCACCTCCCCGTTGTTCTCCTGATACATGTCTCGGCAATAAGCAGAGAGGATGTGTACCCGGAGAACAACAGGGAGGCACTGACGAAATTCTGCATCAGATCCGGAGCAAAGCATATGGGAAAACGAACCCAATCTACACATACTCGGGCTGTCCATGGATAACGTTGGACAATTCAAAAGAATCACGGTTATAAATATGCAAATGCATGCATATTTATAGATGTAACCCTTTCGAACGGGAGATGCATAGTGGTCACGCATACTAATGATTCAATCTACCTATAGCTAGCATGTTTCATCGGCACGAAGACCGGAACATAGAAAATGATTGGGGGAGGAGGAGATGTCATTTGTGCTCACCCACGAACGTCAGGGCAGAGCTCGTTGAACGCACGGGGAGGTCGTCGAACACCAGACCCTCGCGGCGACGAAACAACTGCACATTTAAATCCACCCGATCAACACAAATATACATGCCTTTCAGTGTGCACTTAAATAGTCTGTCCACTATACAATGTGATTTTTTCAGTAGGGGTATAGGTGAGAACTCATAGACATCTTACCTTGGGCAAGAAGTGCTCAAGCGAGGAAACGAGAGTGACCAAGGCTGGATCAAGCCCAATCTCCTCCTTTACCTCCCTTAATGTTGTTGCTGCATCATCAGCATCACCCTCCTCTGCCTTTCCTCCGGGCAATGCAACCTCCCCTGCAAATCTCAAGTGGAGAAAACAAAATCAGATAGGGTTTATCCAGCTCGTGTCTAGGTTGGTATCTATTTGTGAACCTGATTGTTCAAATATAAAAGCTAAGTAAGCCAAACCAGCACTAAACAGAAAAAGCTAGGTTAAAAATCCTCTTAAAATTATAGGCCAGCCTCTTAAAATTTCTTTCTCAGATAAATTCATGGGATAACTTACATTCAGATTTTATCTGAATTCATGACGAATGCGTAACTAGGCACGTAAAGTTTGAACAAACAAGTATGAAATGAGTAATTTGGAATCTGCGGAGTAGCACATAGCAGTGCCAAACAGGTCAAAATGCTTTCTGCCACCAATTTATTATCTAAAACGAAAAAACAAAGTGGACATGAAATAAATTAGACGGCATGCACACCCGCTATTGTGTAAAGCATGCGTGTGTATCTCTCCTTTCCCCTCTGATATATCTCATATGAAACTGTACCTGGAGTGGATGAATTAGCTTTCTATATATGCGACATAAGAGAGCGAGGAAACATAAGGAAGCACTCTCTTAAAGAGGATTTCAAGGAATCAAGGAAATATGAGCCAAAAATATAAGGCTAAATTAACCTTCTATATATGCGAAATAAGAGAGCGAGGAAATATAAGGAATGAAAAATAGGCTAAAAAAAGATGTTGCATGTATAATTTATAAGGAGGAGAGGGACATGCACGTTGAATCATCTTTCATGATCAAGAATGAAATATAGTAGAAACAGAATGCAAGTATGGCGGTAATGCAAGTAGAAACAGATTCCAAACTGCATTACAACTATGGTGTTGATTGGGACCTAATCCGTTGAGCAACGGTCTTGATTTCGGTATCATGGCGGAAGAAGCTGTGCTCTCAGCCTACGAATGGAACCAAGTATGATACTTATATTCTTACCAATAGAAATATAGAGATACACATTCTGTGCTATACCCAGGTAATGGTTTTGGTTGGGCTTAAGCTTTGGGAGAGATGAGAGCAAGATACGTGATAAAGGCAAGGTGGTTGCTTTTCTATTTCCTGCTTAACTTCCATACATAGGTACATCTCTTTTTATAAGCCAAGGATATAAGCGTGGTGATCAAATCCTGCCTTTAATTCTAGATTCTCTGTGGAGTTCCATACAGAAAAATAATGTATGCAAGGGGGTTGCTTCCAAAGAGCTGACCAAGATTTATATTTATGAGGTTTGCAAATTTTAAATCTTTGAGAAACCACAAGGTAATGGGATTTCAGAATAACATACATATTTTTGAATTTTGAAAAATATAAGTCTTTTGTTGGCGGCTAATTAATATTTCGGATTTACAATTTAGCTTGTGTAGGTGCATTTCCCTTCCAAAAAAGTTTCAGAGTTTTTTTATTTGTTTTGAAATTAGTAAATTATTTTGTGCGTATAGGGTGCGCTGGCTTCACTCACTACTTTATTCAAAACTTGTAATCAAGCAAATACGTAAGACAATTCAAACTTCGGATCACAAGGCACAAAAAAATCCCACTTGCACTAGTGTCATGCATATCTATTTTTTTTGCGAATATATCTGATTTGGTTGGGTTCTGAAAAAGATAGCCTTCTTAGACTGTAGTCATTACTCCAACAGGTAAACTTGTACATGAAAACAAGTTCTTATAGTTAGGGGTTTAAGCAAATCTTTAGCAGTTTCTACAAGAACGCTTTCACTACACATTCCATGCATATCACGTGGTCATTTCCATGCGTAGAAAATAACATATACTAGTATAGACAGATTTATGGACCGATTTAATACAAGAGGCCAAGTTACTGCATTGGATCGCACACGTCATTCAGGAGAGCCACACCATCTTTGATGCCGTATAGGGAACCGATGGAGCATGGCCCCAAGAGATTGGAATGAATTGCAAAGGAGGTTATGGCCCTAGTTATTTGGGCTTTTACTTCTGCTTTTGCAGCTTTTCTATTTTGGTAAAAAAGACACAAAAGCTCCTAAATATGGGCTTTTTGCTTCATATTGTGGCTTATAAATCAATATTGTTATATGATGGTATAAGGCAAAAGCCGAAGAAAAAGGCACCCATTTAGAAGCTTTTTTTTACTTTTTTACCAAAGCGAAAAGCTGCAAAAGTAGAAGCAAAAGCCCAAACAAACGGGGCCCATGTCCTGGCTTGGGTGACATCCATGTAACTTGATTTTTAACCATGATGCAACAAAGAGTTCTAGTAAATATGTAATGTAGGTTTATATATTTATGATATGGTGGTCGGGGAGCTAATGAAAGTAGGGAATCCACTTTGTAGCAGTGAGCTAGCTGCTCAATGACTACATATTGATCACGTCACCGGCTACCTCCACCCATAATATATCCACCTCTAGATGCTTTAGAAATGGATTTAGTTGAGAACGATACAATAGTCGATCTACTCAAAAGAACGTAAAATAGAGCAACACTAATCTTGGCCAGCTAAATTAAAACAAGAAAAACACATTAAGGGTGCAAGGGAGATAACATTTAAGAGAGAGGGGAAGAGATCCTGCTCGGGATTCAGTTAGACTTGAGAGAGGGGAGACGGTTGCTCATAGGAGGATGGTGCGGTGGTGGGAAGGGGGCGGCGCTGCGGCCTGGCTCGGTGGAGGAGCGGGCGCAGGGGCGGACTCCGGTGGCGGGGAGGGCCGCGGGGCATGCCGCGGTGGCCGGGAGGGCCGCGGGGAGAGGGCGGCGCCGCGGCCTGGAACAGTGGAGGGGCAGGCGCAGGGGCAGGCTGCCGTGGAGGGGAGGGGCGGGGGAGGGGCGGGCTGCGGTGGCAGGGGAGGGGTGGGCTGCGGTGGCGTGGAGCGGCGGGCCAGCGTCGGGAACGTGGGGCGGGGGCGCGCGGTGGTGGGTGGGTGAGGTTGGGAGAGAGAGAGCGTGGGCCGGGCTGGGAGAGAGAGGGGTGGGGCCGGGCTGGGAGAGGGGAGGAGATTTTTTTTTTGAGAGTTGGGAGAGGAGATAGTCCCACCTCTTTGCCATCAGCCAGCGGATGGCAAAAGCCCACTTCTTTGCCATCAGCCAGCGGATGGCAAAGCCCCACCTCTTTGCCATCAGCCAGCTGATGGCAAAGAATCTTTGCCGTCAGCTGGCAGATGGCAAAGAGGTGGGGCTAGTGGGCCGTTACAGCGCCGTTATCCACTGGGCCCACCCACTTCTTTGCCATCTGCCAGCGGACGGCAAAGATTCTTTGCCATCCGCTGGCAGATGGCAAAGAACTGGCTGATGGCAACCAGGTTCTTTGCCATCTGTTTTTTGTAAGCGGATGGCAAAGATGTTCTTTGCCATCCGCTGGCAGACGACAAAGAGATGACTGATGGCAAATTCCTTGTTTTTAGTAGTGTATGTGGCAACTTCTAACTAAAATACATGGCAACTTTGTTCATACATGGATGGCAACTTCTTTTAGTTACCCATTGTAACTAAACATTATACATTGGTCTACTTTTCTTGGACCCTTGATGCTTTTATGTTACTCATGTGCCTGTTAGTGTAATCGGTGATATCTTTACATGTCATTTTCCCAACTACATCATTTCTGTTCTTAATGTGAGCTCTGCTTCTTCTTTCCTTCATTTTTGTTTGCAGGTCTTGTTCCCCATGTTCCAGGAGCTTGCACCACACGACCCACACGACAAGTGTGGTCACCACTACGCGGTCTGCCTTGACCTGAAGAACCAACGTTTTGAGGTGCTTGATTCAATGCGTTCAGAAGCTGATGCAGACCTTACTACGCATGCTGAATACTTCATCAACAACCTCAAAGAGACATGGAACCATCACTATGAAAACTCAAAGGTCCAGATCAGACATTTTCCAATTGAGTACGTGGCAACTACGAAGCAAGGAAACCGGTATTTTCCCATCTTTTATTCATGTGTCCAAACCAATGCTTACCCTCTTTTTGTCACCTCTAGATTGAAGTTTATGATTTTTTCTCTATGTTCTTTTGAGTTAACCTGATTATTTTCTTGTTTAGGCACGACTGCGGCTTTCACACATTGGAATACCTTGCAAAGTGGGAAGGTCGACGGGTTCCTGTTGTCACAGCTGCAATGGTCGTCGAGCTCCGCAAAATTTACACATGGAACTGGTTGATGAATGAAGATTTCAACACACGGTCCAACACATGTGAGTTCATAGGGGAAGCTGTCAAGAAAGCCGCCAAGAAGTACAAGTGATCACGTGGTGCTCCATACCGAACGCCCACCTTACATTCTGTTGCCGAGGAATGTAAGGTATTACCTTTGTTCTTTCAAAACTATGTCTGTGTACTATGTTATGGCCGCATCTCCGCGTAGCCTAGTATGTAGTGGTGGTGTGTGAGCGACATTTGGATATTTTCTATAATATATGTGTGGATGTGAACCTATTTTTTAGGTGTGATAGCAGATATGTTTATCTTTTTCAGTATTATTATGCGTTCATCGTTGGTAGTACCAGTTTGGTGTTTTGACTGCGTCTATGATGTTTGAAAACATGGCAAATGTAGTTCATCAGACACGGTTAGTGAAAGTTATCGTCCTTCTTCATTTGTCTGTTTGGTTCTTTTTTTTCATTGCTAACTGTACCGGCTAGCATGGTAGTTTGATCACGCAGCCGTAACCTGTGCGGTTGCTGCACGAGACCGTTTCAACTTGTTTCCCATAGTTTGCACCACAATACAATATGTGTGACTAAAATGCGCTGACTGAACATGGAAATCTACGCGATGAAGAGTCAGTACAACTAACATGGCATATTCAGTACAACTAACATGGCAGATTCAGTACAAATAACATGGCAAATTCACTAGAAATGGCATGGCAGATTCAGTAGAAATGGTATGGCAGATTCAGTAGAAATTGCATGACAGATTCAGTAGAAATTGCATGGCAGATTCAGTTCAAGTAACATGGCAAATTCAGTACCATACACATGGCAACTACAGTTATTCATTCATGGCATTTTGCTTCACATTCTGATGCCCCTGAAGAGTCACTCTCCAATTTTTACAAAATTTAGAACATGTAGATTACAAAAAAATGTCACCATGGACCAAGTCACAGTGCTCCAATGTTGCTTACGGATTGCCCGTCCCTTTCTTTGGTTTCTTGTGTTTTGCTTGAATCTCCAGTCCCGATTTGTATCTTATCTCTTTTGGATGCCCTTTTGTGATGGAACGGGGCAGGTTCCTAACCTGGGTTTGTGTGCTTGCTGTTCCAGATCCTACCTCCGAGTTTTCAGATGATGGCCCCGTGGATGAAGGCACACTTGATGTGCGGGGGAACCTGTGTAAGGCTTCCTCAGCTTTCCTCTTTTTGATCTCATCAAGCTCTCTTTTGAGGGCCTTCCTGTGTTTTTCTGCGACCCTCGTTGTCTCATCACTCTTGCACGCTTCATCAATTAGTTCACCATAGTTCTTTGTCAACACAACGTGCCTCACGGCTTCCATGGTTGACTCTGGTCTCTCGTCATGCACAGCCAAAACTGCGTTTGATGTTTGCGGCGCCAATGCGTCGTCAGTGTCCCAAGTCCATCGCCGCCTTATGAAATGGCAGGGCATTCGTGTCACCGCGTTCATGTCCATTACTTTTAGTATGTGACAACACACAATCCCGTCGCGTTTGAATTTGCAGCATTGGCAGTAGTATTCGCCTTCGCTTATCGATGCCTTCACAAAGTAGTTCCTTCCCTTATCTGGGTCTTCAGGTTCTGAATCCGACATGCCCATGATAGAACACACCTTGAATGTATGTTCGTCCACCTAGAAAGCCGTGTACATGCTGGCACGCTTTATTTCTTCTTGGAATCTGCAAGTTTTGTGTGGTTTTTGTTAAACTCTTGTGTGAAGTTTTTTGTAGCACCAATGGAATTACAGTTCGTTCAAACATGGCAACTACAGTTGATCGAACATGGCAACTGCAGTTGAGTAAACATGGCAACTACAGAACAACTTCATTTGGCATTTGCATTCCATACCATCATGGCCAGTGGAAGTACAGTTCATCAAACATGGCAACTGCAGTTCATGAAACATGGCAACTGCAGTTGAGTAAACATGGCAACTGTAGTTCATTAAACATGGCAAACTATAGTTCATTAAACATGGCAACTACATATCATGGTTACTCTGTACTCAATGGCTACTTTAAAAAAATCACCATTTTCAAATAAGCTTTTCAACTGCATTGCATTCTACATGGCACGTACTACCTCCATGATTGTGCAAATAAGATTGTAACACAACTGACTTACTTGTTAAAAATCTTGTTGGTGTATATCTTGCTCATTTGCCTCTCCATTGGTAAATACGTTAGCAATTTTGGCTGCTTGAGCGCGGTGTTTGCTTCTTGCTATAGCTCGGACCCCGGTATTTTTTGTTGCAAAGCGGTGTACTGCTTGGCAAACTATAGCAATGAGTTGCCAAGGCTGATGTACCGCTTCAAAACAGCATTGAACCCCTCACTGTGCTGTGTAGTCTGCAGAAACAGGAAAAAGCACTACATGAAGTAGGCCGGCACCCAGTACATTCACTTTTCCCACAAGCTAGCAAGCGTCTCGTGGTCTTGGACTTGATATGTTTCAATCATAGCCAGCCAGCTCCTTTCAAACTCCTCCACCATCAAGCTGTGGTCCACGGACAGCTCGAATGCCATGTGTAGCTCTGGACGGTCAGCAAAGAACAGTCCTAGCATCTCCTCAAACCTCTTTATAATGTGCCACCTGCAGTGCCTGTGCACTGCCAACGAAAAGACCTCCTCTATGCCTGCACGCATGCTAAAATCCTGGTCTGTTATTATGTTCATCGGAGCAAGTCCACCCATGCACTCCAAGAAGGTCTTGAACAGCCAAACGTACCCATCCTTGTCTTCGTTCCGAACGAGCCCGCATCCAAACTGCAATGACTGATTGTGGTTATTTATTCCTATGAATGGAGCACATGGCATCTTGTACATATTAGTGAGATATGTCGCGTCGAATGAAATGCAGTCTCGGAAATGTTTGTAGGCTCTTCTTGCAGTACCATCCACCCAATACATGTTCCTGACACGGTCCTCATCGTCCAATCTTATCCTGTAGAAGAAATCTGGATCTTCTTTCGCTTTCTCATCGAAGTAGGCTATCATGGCTTCTATGTCAGCCAACTTGCTTTCTCTACGGTACTTTGCCTTTAGGTTTGTGACGTCTGTCGGTATGTAGGGCATGCTACTCAGAGTCCCATTTTTGCTGTGGATGAGGGAGATTATCTGGACCATTCTTGATGGACCGACGCTACAATCATGTAGCAGCTTTATGAATTTCTTCTCGAGGGGGGTGAATCCCCTGTGGGCGGTCAGAAATTTTACCAGGCCAAACTTCTTTATTAGCTCGTGGTTGTGCTCTTCAAAATATTCATTGACCACCCACTGTGCTCCATCTACGTTCAGCTTACATCGGACAGGGCATTCCATCTTGACAATGATACCTCTCTTTCGTTCCGGAACAACAGGCGCATCACCTTTGCCCTTCTTGTTTCTTCGTGCCTTGTAGCACCTGATCTCACCTCTGCTGTACTCGTTAGTTTTTTTAATTTTCCTGTGGTATTCGGTGTTGACCACAAACCCATGGAACTTTGCATATATCTGGTAGAATTCCTTTGCATCTTCAAATGAATCAAATCTCTACCCAAGATACGGTGCCTGAGGTACTATGATTTCTGATTGCCCACCATCTTCATCCCCTTGTGCTTCGTCATCGGCTTCATCATTCGCTTCAGTATCGGCGGTTGTTTCATCTGCTTGAGTGTTGCTTGTGCTGGTCTGCAAAGGTGTGCTTGTCGGCATTGCTGGAACGATTGCCATTTCCGACACTGACTCGGCACTGTTGGTGGCATGAGTGTTGGCTCGCTGGTGGAATGCATCTTCCGTGCGCTCAGAGCTCCCCGCAGTAGATGTCCCTGCGCCGCTGTTAATTGTAGTTGAAGGTCCTGCAATAAAAAATCAGGTACGAGCGTAAGATTTTGCTTGAATGGCATGTTTATCGTAACAGAGTACAACAACTGCATGTGACTTTGCATGACATCAGTCACACAGCAAGCCGTGAATCTGCATATGGCCATGCATGGCAACTTTAATTCTCCAGAAATGGCAGATGCAGTCCAACAACATGGCAACTACTGTTGCCAACACATGGCAACCAACGTCTTTTAGCATCAGAACTTGTAGTATATAGCAACGGCAGCTATAGTCCAACATACATGGCAACTACTGTTGCCAACACATGGCAACCAGTAATTCTAGCATCAAAACTTGTGTTCTAGGCCTGAGCTCAGTAGGCAAATGTGAACAATCATGAATGTTGCACCCACTCTTATAGCAATTAGCAAATCCCGAAGACAATATACGACTCTTTTTGCACACGACCACTTGGTAGAATTTTTTGTTTGTTTTTTCCACCACCACTGTTACAAATCTACTTTTCCTCACATGTTATTCCCACAAAAGCAAATGCAGTACTGCTTTCTGGTTCACATTATTTTTTACCTTGTTGTGACGCATGTGCCGATCTTGTGTGGTCTGTCATTCCAAATCACTAGTGCACAACCGGGCAATAGCACCGGTTCGTAAGGCCCTTTAGTGCCGGTTTAGGAACCGACACTAAAATTTCGGCACTAAAGGCCCCCCCCTTTAGTACCAGTTTAGCACGAACCGGTGCTAAAGGGAAACCACGTGGCACGAGCCAGCTCCGGGGGCCGGGAGCCCTTTAGTACCGGTTGGTAACACCAACCGGTACTAAAATGTTTGGGGGGTTTTGGTTTTATGATTTCTTTTTCATTTAATTTTGTGTTTTCCATTTTAATTCTTTTTCGTTTGCTGGTATTTTACGGTACTACACATTGTACACGTTATGCATATATATATAAATAGAATTTCTAGTAGAACCAATCATATATATATCATCAATGTCTCACAAACCACCATATTAATTTACACATACACACATGTATAGCTATATACAATTTCTCCTACATATGCATGTTGCCATCGGAGCCAGTGGCATTAGCCTAATTGGTGCCTTCGGAGCACGATGACAATTGGAAGTGGTTCATGACCTGTTCGATGGGGGCGGTAGCGGGTAATAGTATTCTCCCTTCGGATTTATGACCTGGTCGAGCAAAAATCCCGCTATTTCCTCTTGAAGTGCTTCTACGCGCTCCGTTTCTAGGAGCTTGTCCCGCACCTCTTTGAACTGTTAATAAGGAGATCAATATGCATGTGTATTAGTTGTGTGACTAGATATCGATAATGGTGTAAAAATTGTGAATAGTGTTCTGACAAGCGTACCCATTCCTGTCTTTGAGATCTGCTCCTTTCGGACGCCATCATGCGAATGTTCTCGCAAACGCAGAATGCACACAGATCAGTCCCTTGCGCCTGCTTCAGGGCCTTTATTACGAGAATGGAATTTAATTTGATCAGATAATAATTAATCAAGCATGATAATTAAAGAGATGGCAGCTAGCTAGCTAGTACTACTTAATTACTTACCTTGGATCGAAACCATTTCAGCTGTGGTTTCCATTCGCCTTCCGTGACGCTGATGAACCTTGCCCAAGCCCTGCCCGCCGACAAAGAAAATGAATAAAGGGGTTATTAAATAGTTCATATCATGAAATGACAAACTAAATAGGCCGAGATATATAGTTAATAATGATTGAAATTACCTGTTGACTATCCCATACAAGATGTTGTAGTCACTATTTGCTTTGAGTACCGAGTCCAATATTTCAACTGTTCTGGCGTCAACTTTAATGATACACAAGATCCAGTGAAATCTGCATGCACACACGTTTGCATGTCTTAATTAAGCGGGCATATGTAAGCAAAAACATGTAGCTAGCTAGTAGGCAAAAACAGAGAATTTGTAGTACAAGAAAGTGTGACTCACTGGAAGTTGTAAGGAAGTAGTATATCTTCATTGTATTTGAGGCGCTTCAAGAACTCTAGTATGCTGTCCTCTACCTGCTTTTCATAATACTTGTTCATTTTCCATGTGTATTCATTAACGGTGTTTGGGTCAATGAACCCAATGCCATAGCGTCCACCTTTTCTCATTTCATACATCTTCATCCTGCATAATACCACAGAAAAGAATATAGTGGGGATAATTACAGGTAATGATTGATCAAAAGGATCACTACAGCTAGCTTGAGACTTAAATTACAGAAAGAAATCACTTACAGACAATAGCAACTGACGATAGATTTGTCGAGTGCGTCTTGATTGTATAACTGAAATAGTTCAGAATACTCAACGGCCACGGCTTTCTCATGGTAGTAATGATCCTTCTTGACATACACCATGAGGGACTCTCGATCGGATCTCTTGATAATGTCCATGTACCATTGATGCAATTCATACATTCTCGTTGGGAGCTTCTTGACATCTTTTAGCTCGACCAAAGGTTGGCCCCGGACATATTTCCGTTTTATTTCCTCCTCTGTAATCACAGGCATGTCCTCGATCTTGAGGAGTTGTCCAACAGTGATCTTGAGTTCTTCAGCCTGCATTATATGCTCCTGGGTTATTACCACATCGCCCACCTCGGGAACGTAAACTGTTTGGCCACAATAATATTAGGCGCGCGTACTGTCACGTGTTGTTGGCGGCACAACAAGCGGGGGGATCGATTGCGCCGCCTGTTCTCCCAGCTGGGCAACGGTTTTCCCGCATTTTTCGACAGCTGCTTGTTGTTTGCTCGAGCTCGAGCTCGCCTCCTTCTGTAGATGTTGTCGATGTAACTTCCTGATGTGGCGCTCATAGTCTATGTCAACAGGCTTAGGAGCTGGTGGTTGAGCCATACGAATGAAGTGGTCAACTACTTCCACAGGCACTTTCTCCCTTGGCGGCGGTGGCGGTTTCGGTCCAAAATGGGCGTCGACTTCTGCCCGCACTATGGCATTGGTTTGCTCCTCGGTCCTGTCGTAAGCCCTCACAGGAAGAGGAGTAGTGAGGTTTGGACCATATTTATATCGCTTGCCTCCGCCTGCACTTCCTGTACTATGACCTCGACTGGTACCGCTACGCACCATAGCTGCGGGGTGTCTCTTCTGCGATTGCTGAGGCGGCGGAGACGGCTGACGGGGCTGAGTTGGACGAGGAGGAGTGGCCTGAAGCTGTGCCGGACTTGGAGGAGGAGTGGCCTGAGGTTGTGCCGGACTTGAGGAGGAGTGGACGTCTGACGCTGTGTCGGACTTGGAGGAGCAGTGGCCTGACACTTTGCCAGACTTGGAGGAGGAGGAGTGGCCTCACGCGTTGGTGGACTTGGAGGAGCGGGAGTCTGCTGACTCGGTGGCGGACTTCGACGAGGAGTCGGGTGACGCGGTGTCGGTGGCCTTCGAAAAATGATGCAATCCTTTCTCCATAGGATGACACGATGTTTGGCATCTCCGAGTGTGTGCTCCTCGTCACCTCTAGGAATGTCAAGCTCTAGCCCCGAATATTGGTCCACCACCTCATCAAGCAAGACACGAGCATAGCCCGCTGGAATCGGGTTGCAATGGAAGGTTGCCTCGGGGGAATTTGAAAAAGCAACGGCGTCCGCCACCTTCATGGATATGTTCTTCATTTTGAAGTGTAGCTCGCAGTTAGTGTTCTCCGTGATGTCATCCACGGGGTATCTATCCAGCACTACTGCGTCGCCCGGCGCGGAACCCACGCTGCTTCTCGGCATGGATGGGGCGGTGGTATCCAATGCTGGATCATCCGCTAGCTGCTGCAGCTACTGAGACCCCCTTTGCTGGCTAAGTGATTCGATCTGCTCCTGCTGCCGCTGGAATTTAGCTGCCAGTTCCGCTTGACTTGCTTCTAGGCCTTGAAGGCGTTCATAGTCGAGCTTCCTCTGCTCCTCCTCCATCTTCCTCTTCTTCTCCTCCGCAATCTTCTTTCTCGCACGGGTTCTGTAGCGGCGTTCCAGTCCGAAAACCCCTCATACCACGGAATAGCGCCCTTGCCTCATGTTCTTCCCGGGTGTTCAGGATTTCCCAGGGCACGTGTAAGCTCGTCGTTCTCTCTGTTGGGCTGGAACACCCCCGATCGAGCCTCTTCTATTGCAACAAGTAGCGCATCGTCGGCTCCATTCAGACATGCCTTCGTCGAAACATTGCCTGTCTTCGGGTCCAACTCCCCCCCCCCCATGTGCATAGAACCAAGTCCTGCACCTGGGGGGCCAGCTCTTAGTAATAGGAGTGACACTTGCATCCTCCATCTCTTTCTCAGACTTATCCCACTTAGGCATTGCCACCGCGTAGCCACCTGGCCCTAGCTTATGGAACTTATCCTTTTTTTCGGCATTCTTCTTGTTTATTCTCGACCGTTCCTTAGCTAATTCTGAGTCCTTGAATTTCACGAAATCGTCCCAATGAGCACTTTGATTCTCTAGTATCCCCTCGAATACTGGAGTCTTCCTTCCTCCCTTGACGTACTTCTCCCACGTCGTTCTCTTGTGGTTCTTGAATGCAACCGCCATCTTCCTAAAAGCAGCGTCCTTGACTTTCCGCACATCTGCTTCTGTGAAATTATCTGGTAGGGTGAAATGTTCCATGAGAGTATCCCAAAGCAGTTTTTTTTATTCTCGTCGACAAAAGTAACATTTGGACGTGGCTTTGCTGGCTTTCTCCATTCTTGAAGGGAGATCGGGAGTTGGTCCTTCATAAGAACTCCGCACTGACGAACGAACTTGTCCGCAATCTTCTTAGGCGCTAATGGTTCGCCATTAGGTTTGAATGCCTCGATATTGTACTTTACGCCCTCCTTCAACTTTTTGTTCGGGCCTCGTTTCGTCCTTTTGCCTGAAGATTTGCTCGATCCGGATGGCTGAAAGAAGAAAGATCGATTCGTTAATATATCTTCAACTCATTTCAAACATGCGATGATCACCAGATTCCTGCTTATATAAATATATATACCTCGCCGGTGTTTGTTGTTTCAGGATCAACATGTTCTTCGTCGTAGTTCATGACTTCATCTTCTCGGTCGTCGCGATCAAATATCATATCACCCTCTCCAGTGTTGTTTAGAAATTCGGAGCCGTCAAAATCTTCTTCATTCTGATCATCATCTGGCCCGCGTATGATATCGAACATGGTCTGTTCTCTCTCTCTGTCGGTATTGTCCGCCATAGCTTTTATTTAACTATGCCAAAAGAAATATAAAACAATTTAGTATAATCTCGAATAATAGATATAATCTCAAATACATCGTCTCGAATAATAGATATAATCTGGAATACATCGTCTCGAATAATAGATTTAATCTCGAATACGTCATCTCGAATAATAGATTTAATCTCGAATACATCGTCTCAAATAATATATATAATCTCGAATAAATCATCTCGAATATTATATATCGAATACATCACTAGCTAGCTAGCTAATAAAGATCGAATACTAGAGAGTAATCTAGGCGGTGGACAACCAAAGTGAAGGAACCATCACTGGATCATAGCTCGGGTGATCTCCCCAAAGAACCTCCCAGGTATTGGAGAACCTAACATCCATAGCAGGCATGTAGCGATGGATGTGCTCGTCCTCCTCCCTATCATTGCATATGTCAAAATTCTTTATGCTATTTCATACTAATTAAGCATCTAACACTAAAAGCAGAAAAAACAACTTCTATACATCCATTAAAAACAGAAAAACAACATTATATAAAAAATTCCATACTAATTAAACACTAATTATATCCATCTAACATGCATTCATACATATATACTAGTGAAAAAATAATAATCTGAAAAATCTAAACTAATTAAACATACAAAATACGTATATACTAATTAACTTAAGGAAATGTGCGTGTGTGTGTGTGTGTTCATCATGCTTGTGTGTGTGTATGGGCTCGGGGAGGGGCGGCGCCCATGGTGGCCACCGGGGGCGAGGGAGAGGGGTTAGAGGGGGAGAGCTCACAGCGGGGCGACGGCGACGGCGAGGCGATGGCCCGGGGCGGTGACGGGCCGGGGCATGACGGGGCGGCGACGCGGGGACGGCCCGACGGGGACGGGCCTGGGGCGGCGACGGAGACGAGGGCGGCGACGGCGACGGGGGTGGTGACGGGGACAGGGACGGCGACGGGGATGAGGGCGGCGACGAGGATGGGGGCGGCGACGGCAACGGCGCGCGACGGGGGCGGCGTAGGACGGGGGCGGCGACGGCGTCGATCGATCGGGAAGAAACAGAGGGAGAATGAAATTTTTCGAAGTGATGTATATATAGAAGGCACCTTTAGTACCGGTTGGAGCCACCAACCGGTACTAAAGGCCTGTTTTGGCCAGGCCAAGCGGCGGGAAGCACCCCCCTTTAGTACCGGTTCGTGGAACCAACCGGTACTAAAGTACCCCCCTTTAGTACCGGTTGGTGCCACGACCCGGTACTAAAGGGTGTGCGCTGCCAGGCGAGGGGCACAAAAGTTTTGTCCCACCTCGCTAGCCGAGGGGCACTCGCACCTGCTTATAAGCCCCGCCGTCGCTGTTGTCTCGAGCTCCTCTCTTAAGCAGGCCTTCTAGGCCTACCACTTCTGCGATGCCCTGTTGGGCCTACTGGGCTAGCGGGCCTGCATCCTGGCCCAACTTGAATTTGGGTTTCTAGTCGTATGCAGGCCGCTGCGGCCCAGTAGGTGGGCTTTTTTTTCTTATTTTTTTGCTTTATTTATTTTTGTGAATAACTTAACTTTGAAAATAGATTTTTCAGTGATTCTTTTTTCTTATGTTTAATATTAGTGTGTTTTATCATTATATTCAATTTGGTAATGCTTAGGTTATTTAAAAAATGAAATGCCTTTGTAACGGATGAGTTTTCGTCCGAAACCCTGATACTTCGAAACAGATTGTCCATTTTGTACACGAAGTGCATCTAGTTTTTGCGGTAACCCTCTCTACTTTTTTGCACATGCTATGTGAGTGAAATTATGATACCATGCCAACTTTCATCCTTTTCTGAGTTCATTTGAAATGCTTTTCAATTTCAGGGTCATTTAGCTGAAAAAATCAGTAAATGCATGAAAGAATTTGCTTGCACATAAAATTTCTTCGCGTTTCAAATGCCAAAACACATAACTAGCTACCCTAACTATTACAGAGATTCCCTCCTGGGTGTGAAACACAGAAGAAAGTGATGATAGTTAAGCCGATCACATCCTAGATCTTTGGGTGTGAAACTTTTTCTTCGCGTGTGTCCTTTTGCGTCGTAGCCATGGAAAATCTTCATCATTAAACGGGATGCTCGGGTCAATATTCACTGTGAATGGAGCAATTTCATCAAACTTTTCATAATCTTCTGACTTGTCTGTCTTGACATCCACTCACACGATGTTTCTCTTCCCAGAAAGAACTATGTGCCGCTTTGGCTCATCGTACGATGCATTCGCTTCCTTATCTTTTCTTTTTTCTTGGCTTGGTAGACATGTCCTTCACATAGAAAACCTGTGCCACATCATTGGCTAGGACGAATGGTTCGTCTGCATACGCAAGATTGTTGAGATCCACTATTGTTATTCCGTACTGCGGGTCTTCCGTTACCCCGCCTCGTGTCATATTGACCCATTTGCACCGAAACAAAGGGACCTTCAAACCACGTCGATAGTCAAGTTCCCATATGTCCTGTATATAACCATAATATGTTTCCTTTCCCGTCTTGGTTTCTGCATCAAAGTGGACACCACTGTTTTGGTTGGTGCTCTTCTTATCTTGGGCGATCGTGTAAAATGTATTACCATTTATCTCGTACCCTTTGAAAGTCATTATATTCGAAGATGGTAACTGGGACAGCAAGTACAGGTCATCTTCAATAGAGGTGTCATGCATGGTACGTGCTTGCAACCAGCTAGCGAAACTCCTGGTTTGTTCACGTGTAATCCAGTCATCAGACCGCTCTGGGTGTTTGGAGCGTAGCAAATTCTTGTGTTCATCCATATACGGAGCCACCAAGGCGGAATTCTGTAAAACTGTGTAGTGTGCTTCAGTGAGAGAATGTCCGTCCATACATATTATTTGTTCCCCTCCTAGCGTGCCTTTTCCATCTAGTCTGCCCTTATGCCGCGATTCAGGAACACCAATCGGCTTAAGGTCAGGAATAAAGTCAATACAAAACTCAATGACCTCCTCATTTTGACGGCCCTTGGAGATGCTTCCTTCTGGCCTAGCACGGTTATGAATGTATTTCTTTAAGACTCCCATGAACCTCTCAAAGGGGAACATATTGTGTAGAAATACAGGACCCAAAACGTTAATCTCTTCGCATAGGTGAACTAGGACGTGCGTCATGATGTTGAAGAAGGATGGTGGGAACACCAACTCGAAACTGACAAGACATTGCACCAAATCATTCTGTAACCTTGGTATGATTTCTGGATCGATTACCTTCTGAGAGATTGCATTGAGAAATGCACATAGCTTCACAATGGCTAATCGAACGTTTTCCGGTAGAAGCCCCCTCAATGCAACCGGAAGCAGTTGCGTCATAATCATGTGGCAGTCATGAGACTTTAGGTTCTGGAACTTTTTCTCTGCCATGTTTATTATTCCCTTTATATTCGACGAGAAGCCAGACGGTACCTTAATACTGAGCAGGCATTCAAAGAAGATTTCCTTCTCTTCTTTGGTAAGAGCGTAGCTTGCATGACCCTGATGTATGCCGTCTTATCCGTGCATACGTTGCTGGTCCTCGCGTGCCTCAGGTGTATCTTTTGTCTTCCCATACACGCCCAAGAAGCCAAGCAGGGTCACACAAAGATTCTTCGTCACGTGCATCACGTCGATTGCGGAGCGGACCTCGAGGTCTTTCCAATAGGGCAGGTCCCAAAATATAGATTTCTTCTTCCACATGGGTGCGCGTCCGTCAGCGTCATTCGGAACAGGTTGTCCACCAGGACCCTTTCCAAAGACCACCTTCAAATCCTTGACCATATCATGTACATCAGCACCAGTACGGTGGCGAGGCTTCGTCCGGTGATCCGCCTCACCTTTGAAATGCTTGCCTTTCTTTCTTACGGGATGCCTGCTCGGAAGAAATCGACGATGTCCCAGGTACACATTCTTATTATCCAAATATATACTGTCGGTATCGTCCAAACAGTGCGTGCATGCGCGGTATCCCTTGTTTGTCTGTCCTGAAAGGTTACTAAGAGCAGGCCAATCATTGATGGTCACGAATAGAAATGCCTTTAGGTCAAATTCTTCCCCCATGTGCTCATCCCACGCACGTACATCTGTTCCATTCCACAGTTGTAAGAGTTCTTCAACTAATGGCCTTAGGTACACATCAATGTCGTTGCCGGGTTGCTTAGGGCCTTGGATGAGCACTGGCATCATAATGAACTTCCGCTTCATGCACAACCAAGGAGGAAGGTTATACAAACATAGAGTCACAGGCCAGGTGCTATGGTTGCTGCTCTGCTCCCCAAAAGGATTAATGCCATCTGCGCTTAGACCAAACCATACGCTCCTTGCGTCATCTGCAAACTCCTTCCCGTACTTTCTTTTGATTTTTCTCCACTGCGACCCGTCAGCGGGTACTCTCAACTTTCCATCTTTCTTACGGTCTTCTCTGTGCCATCGCATCGCCTTGGCATGCTCTTTGTTTTGGAACAAACGTTTCAACCGTGGTATTATAGGAGCATACCACATCACCTTGGCAGGAATCTTCTTCCTGGGGCGCCGGCCCTCGAGATCACCAGGGTCATCGCGGCTGATCTTATAGCACAATGCACCACATACCGGGCAAGCGTTCAAATCCTCGTACTCACCGCGGTAGAGGATGCAATCATTAGGGCATGCATGTATCTTCTGCACCTCTAACCCTAGAGGGCAGACAACCTTCTTTGCTTCGTACGTACTCTCGGGAAATTCGTTTTCCTTTGGAAGCATATCCTTTATCATTACCAGCAACTTTCCAAATCCCTTGTCAGATACACCATTCTCTGCCTTCCATTGCAGCAATTCCAGTGTGGTGCCCAGCTTTTTCTTGTCACCTACGCAATTCGGGTACAACAATTTTTTGTGATCCTCTAACATGCGCTGCAACTTCTTCTTCTCCAAATCACTTGCGCAGTTTCTCTTTGCATCGGCAATGGCCCGACCTAGATCATCAACGGGCTCATCTGATGCCTCTTCTTCAGCTTCTTCCCGCATTGCCGGCTCAGCTTCTTCCCGCATTACTGGCTCAGCTTCTTCCCCCATTGTTGTATCATCGTATTCAGGGAACCCATGGCCAGGATAGCTGTCGTCGTCCTCTTCTTCTTCATTGTCTTCCATCATAACCCCTCTTTCTCCGTGCTTGGTCCAAACATTATAATGGGGCATGAAACCGGACTTAAACAGGTGGACGTGAATGGTTCTTGACGTAGAGTAATTGTGACCATTCTTACAGCGAGCACATGGACAAGGCATAAAACCATCCGCCCACTTGTTTGCCTCAGCCGCAAGCAGAAAAGTATGCACGCCCTCAACGAACTGGGGAGAGCATCGGTCATCGTACATCCATTGCCGGCTCATCTTCATTACACAACACCGAATAGACCAAATTAATACAAGTTCATACATAAAGTTCATACAACACTTAAATGCAACAAATAAATAACTCTCTAGCTAAAGCATTTAAATGCAACAACAAATACGATCAAGATCGCAACTAAGGTAACAATGGATCCAACAGCATAATGATACCAAGCCTCACTATCGATGGCATATTTTCTAATCTTTCTAATCTTCAAGCGCATTTTCTCCATCTTCATCTTGTGATCATCGACGACATCAACAACATGCAACTCCAACTCCATCTTCTCCTCCTCAATTCTTTTCAATTTTTCTTTCAAGTACTCGTTTTCTCTTTCAACTAAATTTAACTTCTCGGCAATAGGGTCGGTTGGAATTTCCGGTTCACATACCTCCTAGAAAAACTTTCTATGTCAACTTGATGGGCATAATTTGTCATAAACACGAAATGCAACTAGTTTTAAAAGAGGATATACATACCACATCCGAATCATAACAAGGACTAGGGCCGACGGGGACGGATATCAAAACCATGGCACTATATGTATAACAAACAACGTACGGGTAAGATAATTATACGAGTAACTATATATCCAAATCACACAAACATCAATTTTTATATAAAATTTCATGAACTAGAGGCTCACCACAAGGTGGTGCCGGCGACGGGACGGTGCGGGCGATTGACGGTGGCTACGATGGAGATTTAGAAGGCACTAAGTAAACCACACCTACATATGCAAACTAAGTGTTATTTTTGACCTCAAATTGCATATAAATCAAATACTAGCACATATATATATATCCTCCCAAATTACTAAACTCACAAATTAATCACTATATAAAGCATTGCAAGAGCTAATCTAGCAATGAGAGATGAAAGGACAATTGCTAACCTTTGTGATCATTTGAATGGATGGGGGCCTTCAAATCTTGACAAATTTTGGGCAAAATGTGTGATGGGCTCGAGAGGAAGAGGGGAAGAACAGAGAGGAGAGGGGAAAGGGGAAGAACAGAGCGAGCTCGGGTGGACGAAGGGTTTATGTAGGACGACCTTTAGTACCGGTTCGTGCCAAGAACCGGTACTAAAGGGGCTGGAGGGGCACCTGTCTGACAACATCCTGCCACCACTCTCATTAGTACCGGTTCGTGGCACGAACCGGTGCTAAAGGTTCGCCACGAACCGGTACTAATGAAAGCGGCCCGGCTAGCCGTTGGAACCGGCACTAATGTATACATTAGTGCCGGCTCAAATACAAACCGGCACTAATGTGCTTCACGTTTGACCCTTTTTCTACTAGTGAATTGATGTGCTCTATCTACAATAGCGCTTTCCTGCAATTGTGAAGCTTGCCATGAGACGTTTGCCGATGTGGTTCCACCGTAATAACCTGCGATCATGGTATCAGATGGTCATTGCATGGCAACTGTAGTTTGTTCAACATGGCACATGTTGTGGTCCAACCATGCCACACAGATTTGTTCACACTTTGTCATCCACGGTTGTTTATACATTGCAGTCACATTTGATTATACATGGCAACTGCAGTTGTCCAGGCATGGCAACTGCATCTGTCAGATATGTTCCTTTCTCCTAACTCACTGTCCACAACTTCACTTGCATGCACTCACCTGCGTACGACGTTGATGGCAGGTACATGGTTGCCGCCTGATGCCACGTGCTGCATGAAGGTCCTACATTTTTCCGACATAACTCGTGAGTCTTTTTCCATCCTTGCAAGTTTAATTTCATGTCCACAACAGTAAGTTTCTTTTTCGTATGCGTTACCTTGATTTGCCACATTAGCTAGCTGAAGTTGGTTGCTCGTACATTTGTCAGCGTTAGCACCCTGTGACGAAACTTGCCATGCTGCCCCCTGATTGTGGTTTGGTCATAAGAACCTGCTAAAAATTAGTTTGTAGGACATAAATAGAATGACATCTTCATTGTCACGAACATGGCAACTGTTTCTTCTTTGTTTGTCATGCATCGTACCGATGCCCGCGTAGTGCTCTAGTAGTGGCAGCAATGGCCCTGAAGAAATGAGTTGATTGTACTCTGCTGCATCCCAAGGTGGCGTTTCCGGCCTTTGAGAAAGCCAAGGATCAGTGCCATCTTTGTGATTCATTCTTCTGCTTTCTTTTCTGCCACTGTGTTTTTAGTCACTGCATGAACAAGAACGCATCAACAATCCGCAAAAAGCATTCTTGCTGTTTGCACGTAGAAGATAACACGCAATCTCATAACATTTCTTGCGTATGCAACCAACACCTCATGGCAAGTAGGACATGCACATCCATTCTCTTTTCTGAATTCTGGATGCCAGGTATCGTTTTGAAGCGATGGCAACAGACAACAAAATAGGATGGCAAGCAATAAGATAACATGGTGGCAACTACGGACAACGATAGATGGCAACTGACGTTATATACAAGTGGCAATTATTTTTCCTCCCTCCTATGCCAAATTCCTCCTTTCTGTCCCTATTTACAGTGATTCCTACGCATGCTCCATTACCAACTACTCGCACCAAGACAACCCAGAAGCTTGGCACAACTCTAGCATAGTATATGGCAGATCTGGCGTATGTTTGGTGGGCAAATGGAAAGACACACAAATTCGTGGGGTGTTTGCCCTGATAGCGTTGATCCAGTCGCCATCTTCGTGGGCAAATTTGCAATTTCATATTTCTTGGCAGAAGAAGGTCGAGAAACAGAAGGAGATCGGAGATCCACCTGTTTTAGCTCGTCATCTTGGGACGGCGGGGTTGGGGTGGGAGGGGGGGTGGTTAGCGATGGGAAGGAGCTAGGGATCCTCTCTGGTTGCCATGGCAACCCGAGAAGGAAGGCGATGGAGGTAGGGGATCGAGAGGTGGGAGACAATGGCGGCAGGGCGGACTGGGGATTGGAAGGAGCCCGAGACGGCTGGCGTGCTAGGTCGTGCGGGCAGCGCGGTCGTCTGGCCCGGACGTGTGGGCGGTTTTGCCACACACTGGACGTGCGGGCTGTGGCTGCGCGCGCCCGGACGCGGTCGTGCGGGCGGGTTCTTCTCGATGCCACACGAGGCGTGCGGCACAAACCACCCGATACACCACACGTGTGGCAGTTATCAGCGTCCAAAGAAAAACACGTGCAGATCTGGTTTTTCAGTTGGAGGTTTCCAACTCTGGACATTTTCTTTGAAGAGAAAAACAGCAAAAAAAAGCTTTTCGGTTTGGAGTCCTTGCCATTCACGTTTTTGGAAACCAAGTAAAAAAAGTGCTAACCAATTTGTGTGATTGGAAAGAGATCTGTCGTGTTCGATTGGAAAAAAAGTTGGGAGAAAAAAAAGAGACCGATCTGCAGAGAGATTGGATCGGACAAAGAAAAAGGGAGAGAGAGAAGAGGAATTAAAGGCTTCAGCCGCATCTTTTGGAAGGAAGTAAAAGAAAAACAAATCTGCCACAACAAAAGAGAGAGAGCGCTGATTGGTTTACTTCAACAGAGGAAAGAGAGGTTGGCGAAATAAAAGGAACAGAGGGAGAAAGTTTCCTTTGGTTGTTAGATATACGTAGAAACAAGTCCCATGAATTTTGGAACAGCCAAAAAAAAAGGGGGAATTAAAGAGTCCAGATTCGGTTGGAGGTTTCCATATTCTGGACGTTTCTTAAAAAAAAGACTGCTGATATTATGGAAAGTTGGATCCGCTGCTGATTTGGTATCTTTTGGTAGAGGAAAGTTTGGATGTGTCAATAGGAAAGACGTACAAACAAAAGGTACAGACCATATTCCTATGGGAAACGTTTCACAACGGCGCGCCGGCCGAACGATTCGGCCGATCGCGTCGCGTGCGCTCGATCAACCTACATGTATCGTGCGTCTATCCCACGTATGTTTTTTTCTTTGTCTTCTCTTCTTCCTTCCACCTCAACCAATCAACTCCCATCCTCTTTCCCCGGCAAGCACCAACAGCCTCGTGTGCAGCCGTGCGCTCACTCGCGGCCGCTGCAAATCAGCGCAGAAACCCAATTCCATGACATTTTTGCTGCAACCTCATCGCCATGGCAGCGCCCCGTGCCTGTCGCCATGCCCACGCATGATGGGGGCCAGGACCGGATGCTGCGAGCTGCAAGCCAAGCGGTGCGACGAACGACGGCCGGAGATTCGACTGACACCGTGGACAAGAATTGCAACTATTGACAGAAATGTTTCAACAGTAGATATTAAAGTTTCAAGCATAGTTGGTTTTTGCTACTACATGCGAAGATTTTTGCTACATCCATCAAGATGGAGCTGAACCTCGCGACGGCGGCGGCGGCGATTTGCTGCAACCGTAATCTGTTTTTGCTACTACCGGCGAAGTTTTTTGCTACATCCATCAAGGCGGAGTTGTGACCTCGCGACGGCGACGATGGTGATTTGCTGCAACCATAGTCGTGTTTTTGCTACGACCGGCATATTTTTTTGCTACATCCATTCGATGGTGTTGATTGACTGGTGGGCGTCATCGACACAATTCCGTTTAGTGAGCATCAACGGCGAGGGGCGGCGGTGGAGCTACAACCAGAGCTACAACCGCCAGATGCTACAACCGTGTTGCAAAATTGCTACTACCGGTGCCCCATGGAGCTACAACGCCATCGCGGTTTGCTGCATCTCACGACGGATGTATGTTTTGCTGGAACCGACACTCAATTTTGCTGGAAGGCTGCGAGCAAGATGTTACAACGGTGAGGTGCTACGAGCGGTGACGAGCGCGCCGGCGAGCTGCGATCGTCGCCATTGGAGGTACAACCGTCGTCGGCGGAGCTGCAACCCCGCGGGACGCCGATGCTGCATGTCTGGAGGTGGCGATGAGGACGGCCGGAGAGGGCAGCGACTGACGACAAGGACGAACGGCGAGGGTAGCGACCGGCGACAAGGACGGCCGGCGAGGGCGGCCCCTGGAGAGCACATGCAACCGGCGAGACAAAGGGAAGCAACGAGATCCAGGGAGTCTTTTTTCCGTACGTGCTCGTGAGGAAGAAGCGGATCGAACGGTTATGTGCACCCAAATCGGATGGCTGCGGGCCGACCGGCCCAAATTTGGGCCGGTGCGCCAGCGCCTATCGCTGCCCTATTCGATCTGCGCCCACAAAAACAAATAGGCAAGTGCGTTGGTGTTTGGCATCTAGCTGATTTTGTGGGACGCTTGCTTAGGGCGTTTTGATTGGGAAAAAAAGAAACAAGAGAAGGGAAGTGCACGTGATGTTGCCTAGGTCCTCACCATAAAAAAAATCTCTTGGCTGATTCGGTTGTGTTTCTCACGAAAAAAACAGCCTGTGCAGTTTTTCTTTAGAGAGAGAGAAAAATGCAGCGGTTGACTTGATCCCTTAGTGGTGTTGGCTTCAAAAGACAAAGCAAGACTAGCTAATTGAAGGAGTGGTACGTGACTAATATACTTGTGCCTCAAAGTTGACTTGGATCAGAGAGAGGGCCACAAGATTTCTCTGCTGCCTCGTTGGTTTTTTCGTGTTAGGCACATATTTTGATTGCTCTATTTTTGAGGATCTTTATTTCCAGCCACATCCATCGTCGTGTGTGCCATTATAAACACATTTTTTCAGTGGAGCATCGTGAATTCATTTGTGTCATAGGCTCGCGTCTCTAGTACGGTCATGCCTAAGACTAGCACTCGACCACTTTGAGCGAATTTTCAGCTTGCATTAATTAACGTGGTTGTAGCATTTTTTACCACATATATCAAGCCAACCCAGCTTCACATATTTCTACATCATGCATACATATGTTCATCTGGCAATCGCTTTACC
This sequence comes from Triticum urartu, assembly GCF_003073215.2. Lineage (NCBI taxonomy): Eukaryota > Viridiplantae > Streptophyta > Magnoliopsida > Poales > Poaceae > Triticum > Triticum urartu. The sequence goes on from NC_053023.1 coordinate 709,071,951, forward strand.
TAACTCTTGGAGTTATTTGACACCGCTGGTTGCCGATCACCACCTGCTGCATGGTAAGAACTTGTAAGACTTTGATTTGCTATACTGTGAGCGTTTTACCATCACTTCCCAGCAGTTCATAGGAACATTATTTTCGGAATTTGTTTCTTGTTTCTACTAATCATGACAGGATCTAGAGTCAATTCATGGGGTTTGTCGATCGTGGGAGACGTGTCATCACCTATGCAAATACCACAACCGTCACGAGAGGTGCACAATCATCCAAATGCACATGATCAGGTTAATGTTTCTATACCACCAGTTAATGGCCGTTTTAGATCTGCTTTATATATTGAATGGGAGTTTGATATAAATAATATATTTGCTTCCAATAATTTTGATGAACGTAAAAAAGTTAAGGTTGCGGTTGGTTCTTTCACTGGTTATGCTGTAGTTTGGTGGAGTGAATATTGTCGATTACACCTAATGATATACCTACTACTTGGGATGATTTGAAACTTGCCATGCGACATACATTCGTTCCCGCTTATTATACTCGTGACATGATTAAAAAGTTGCAACATTTAAAACAAGGTAGTGACACCGTAACGAAATATTATAATACTTTACAAACTACCTTGCTGCATTCCTCTTTAGAAGAAAGTGAAGAAGATTTTGTGGATAGATTTTGGGGAGGATGAAATCGTGACATTCAGGAGATACTAATTCATGAAGAGTATTATCCTATGGACCATTTGTTTCATCTTGCTTGCAAAGCTGAACAGGAAATAAAATGATGTGTTGCCCACAAGTAGAACAAGCGCGAGATGCACATTCCAATAGTTGATACGGTTGTCCCTTCAACTACTAGGCATACTATGACAACCACATCCATTGTTGTGAGGACTACATCACCTCCACCATGTGACACATCATCACCGAGAGTGCCTACATCATCTGAGGTGATCATAAGAGGTAATGACAAAGGTACTAATCTTCCACCTCCACATGAGTATGATGAATGTCTTGTCAATTTAAATGCACCATGCGGTGAGCTACCCACTACTTTGATCACACCAGCTATTTTAGAGGACTATGTTGACGATTTGACTTTGCCATGTGATCAAACAATTTTGAGCGAACCCATTGAATTTACTATCGATGCAACAGAATCAAGTGAATCAGGGAATAAAGCTGATTTGGATCAAATACGTTTGAAATAATTGTGCCAATGTTTAATCATTCTGATATGACCTTTAATCTTGGTGATGGTTCATCAATGTTGGGATGGTTTAATGATAAGCATTGTCAATCTTTTGATATGAATAAGAGCTTCACTTATATGTGCAAACTGAGTTGCAATATTTTCATGCCTTTGACTTCTTGTGATAATATATTGGCTTTATATTTCACGACTTTTGAAGGGTGCTCTTGTATAACTGTGTCACATGTGCCCCAACTGAGATCAGCGAAAATGGATGACATATACATATACAACGTGTACACCTTGTCTCTTTTGTTAGCCAGATTTCAGATTAAGCAACGCCGAGGACTGCTTTGTTTTCAAGAAGGGGAGGATGATGAGGACATGGCTACCACAGTTACACCCATATCCCCTGCTGTTTTACCTCTTGGAACAGCTGCTAGAACTCAGATATGCCAATTAAATTATGAGGTACTTTCGTTTCTTGGTAATGTTTCTAGTGTTCATGAGAATATGATGCTGCCTAACTTAGATACATTTGTGTTGCTTGCAATTGAAGGGCCTAGCACGGACAAGAAGGTTGAACATTGGAGCATGGTCAAGAACGAAGATGAAGGTGCGTGCGAAGAGAACAAGAATGAAGGTTCAAGTGGAGATTTCCGTACTTTGAAGCCACCACGATGACATACAAGAAGATGGACGAAATATACAAGATGGCCTTTCATAAATTTCGTCCATACCTTATTATTGGTGTTGCACCACTTATTTTGGGCCAGGCCCATGTAATCTATTTTTAGAGTCCATATTGTAGGGGAAACGACCTAGGAGGTGTTTTAGTCCCACCTTGCCAAGGATGCACAAAATCCCCTCTCTTTTCCCTATAAATATAGCCCTTAAGGCATCGTTTAGACTTGGGTTTTGTTTAGATTAATGTTCGCCATAGCTGCAACTTCGCGTACTTCGTTTGTGTTCAACAAACAGACAAAGGCGTCACAAAACCCCACCTTGATCAATAAAGCTTTCCTCTTATATTTGCAATATCCAGATTGCAATCTTAGTTTCTTGCTTGTTCTTCGTTTGCCTGAAGGAAACAGACCTTCGTGGTCAGGTTGATCGTGCTCCGACATGGTCAATAACCTCTCGGAGTTGGTTTAGCGATTTCTAAGGCGCGACGTCCTCGCACATTCGTAGTCGGATCGTCAAAGTCGACTTCCTCCAAAACAATAGCCACCATCTCATCGAAAGACGGGACACCTTTGCCTCTATCAGTATGTCAGCTACGAGCTCTACCGCCGAGTTCTGTCGATGAAGGACATGATGCATCCTCGTTGTCTTCCCGACCGTAGACGTCGTGGATGTTTTTGAGCAGAACTCCAACTAAGTAGAATGGACACCGTGGACGTTTATGTGGACGTTTGTGAGTAGAATGGACGCGTGGAAAGCTTTCATTTCTTTTTTGTATAATTAATGAGTACTTTTAGTTCAATCCTGTGGAGTACTGTTTTGGGATTTTAGTTTTATTTTCATAGTATCATGTTTTCCTTGTCTCATGATACAAGTCCATTGTTGACGTCTGCGCGAGTTCAGGTACATTTAGAGAATCTGTCGAAGTGGCGCACATGTATTGTTTGGGAGAAGTGGCCTTTGTGTTTGGCTTATATTTAGTGCCATGTGATTGTGATTGTATTGTTGTCTTTTACACGTTCGCTCAAGAGAGGCACGTCTCCTAATGTACGAGGTAACATTGTGTATGAAGGCAGACGTATGGATTTGGCATTTTAGTTTGAATGTTTCCTTTTATTTGTTCACCTTGAGGTGCATGGCGTTGGAATGCTAGATGCATGTATCTTTGTGTACATGAAGCACTTCCATGCGTCTGTGTTTTTAGATGGTTTAGTTTCTTGTTTTTATGTGTTTCAGTACCGTTGTTTGAGAGGCCTGACATCAGTGCCCGTGGAGGCTTCACTCCCGTGGCTTTGCTGCCTCTATGGCAACGACTCTATGTGTCTGTGGTGTCACACGGCTGTTCCTCTAGAGACTTCGCAGCCGTGCCTCTCCAACTCAGTATTCTCACAGTTGCCTCCTCCACCACTCTTTTGTGCATCCAGTGTTGGGAACGTAGTAATTTCAAAAAAATTCCTACGCACACGCAAGATCATGGTGATGCATAACAACGAGAGGGGAGAGTGTTGTCCACATACCCTTGTAGACCGTAAGCGAAAGCGTTATGACAACATGGTCGATGCAGTCGTACGTCTTCATGATCGACCGATCCTAGTACCGAACGTACGGCACCTCCGCGATCTGCACACGTTCAGCTTGGTGACGTCCCATGAATTCACGATCCAGTAGAGTGTCGAGGGAGAGCTTCGTCAGTACGATGGCATGATGACGGTGATGATGAAGCTACCGACGCAGGGCTTCGCCTAAGCACTACGACGATATGACCGAGGTGGATTATGGTGGAGGCCGGGGGCACCGCGCACGGCTGGAAACAATCAACTTGTGTGTCTATGGGGTGCCCCCTGGCCACGTATATAAAGGACGGAGGGACGAGGAGGCTGGCCCTCATAGGGCGCGCCGAAAGTGTGGAGTCCTACTAGGAGTCCCTAGTCCTAGTAGGATTCCACCTCCCACATGGAATAGGAAAAAGGGAAGGGAGAAGGAGAAGGAAGGAAGGGGCGCCCCCTTTCCCTAGTCCAATTCGGGCCAGTCCATGGGGAAGGGGCGCAGTCACCCTTGAGGCGTTTCTCTCCTTTCCCGTATGGCCCATTAAGGCCCAATACGAATTCCCGTAACTCTCCGGCACTCCAAAAAATACCCGAATCACTCGGAACCTTTCCGATGTCCGAATATAGCCTTCTGATATATCGATCTTTACATCTTGGCCATTTTGAGACTCCTCATCATGTCCCTGGCCTCATACGGGACTCCGAACAAACTTCGGTCATCAAATCACATAACTCATAATACAAATCGTCACAAAATGTTAAGCATGCGGACCCTACGGGTTCGAGAACTATGTAGACATTACCGAGACTCATCTCCAGTCAATAACCAATAGCGGAACCTGGATGCTCATATTGGTTCCTACATATTATATGAAGATCTTTATCGGTCAAACCGCATAACAACATACATTGTTCCCTTTTTCATCGGTATGTTACTTGCCCAAGATTCGATCGTCAGTAATGCATCATCCCGCAACATACGTTGTTCCCTTTTTCATCGGTATGCTACCTAGTTCAATATCGTTACCGGCAAGTCTCTTTACTCATTCCGTTATGCATCATCCCGCAACTAACTCATTAGTCATAATGGTTGCAAGGCTTATAGTGATGTGCATTACCGAGAGGGCCCAGAGATACCTCTCCGATTCACGGAGTGACAAATCCTAATCTCTATCTATGCCAAATCAAAAAACACCATCGGAGATACCTGTAGAGCATCTTTATAATCACCCAGTTACTTGTGACATTTGATAGCACACAAGGTGTTCCTTCGGTATTCGGGAGTTGCGTAATCTCATAGTCTGAGGAACATGTATAAGTCATGAAGAAAGCAGTAGCAATGAAACTGTATCGATCATAATGCTAAGAGAACGAATGGGTCTTGTCCATCACATCATTCTCCAAATGATGTGACCCCATTCATCAAATGACAACACATGTCTATGGTTAGGAAACATAACCATCTTTGATTAACAAGCTAGTCAAGTAGAGGCATACTAGGGACACTTTGTTTTGTTTATGTATGCACACATGTACTAAGTTTCCGGTTAATACAATTCTATCGTGAATAATAAACATTTATCATGAAATAAGGAAATAAATAATAACTTTATTATTGCCTAAAGGGCATATTTCCTTTAGTCTCCCACTTGCACTAGAGTCAATAATCTAGTTCACATCGCCATGTGATTTAACACCAATAGTTCACATCACCATGTGATTAACACCCATAGTTCACATCGCCATGTGACCAACACTCAAAGGGTTTACTAGAGTCAGTGATTTTAGTTCACATCGCCATGTGATTAACACCCAAAGAGTACTAAGGTGTGATCATGTTTTGCTTGTGAGAGAAGTTTAGTCAACGGGTCTGCCAAATTCAGATCCGTATGTATTTTGCAAATTTCTATGTCTACAATGATCTGCATGGAGCTACTTTAGCTAATTGCTCCCACTTTCAATATGTATCCGGATTGTGACTTAGAGTCATCCAGATCAGTGTCAAAGCTTGCATCGAAGTAACTCTTTACGACGAACTCTTTATCACCTCCATAACTGAGAAATATTTCCTTAGTCCTCTAAGGATAATTTTGACCGCTGTCCAGTGATCAACTCCTAGATCAAAAATTGTACTCTCTTGCCAAACTCAGGGCAGGGTATACAATAGGTCTGGTACACAGCATGGCATACTTTATAGAACCTATGACTGAGGCATAGGGAATGACTTTCATTCTCTCTCTATCTTCTGCCGTCGTCGGGCTTTGAGTCTTCCTCAACTTCACACCTTGCAACACAGACAAGAACTCTTTCTTTGACTGTTCCATTTTGAACTACTTCAAAAACTTATCAAGGTATGTACCCATTGAAAAAAACTTATCAAGCGTCTTGATCTATCTCTATAGATCTTGATGCTCAATACGTAAGCAGCTTCACCGAGGTCTTTCTTTGAAAAACTCCTTTCAAACACTCCTTTATGCTTTCCAGAAAATTCTACATCATTTCCGATCAACAATATGTCATTCACATATACTTATCAGAAAGGCTGTAGTGCTCCCACTCACTTTCTACTAAATACAGGCTACACCGCAAGTCTGTATAAAACTATGTGCTTTGATCAACTTATCAAAGCGTATATTCCAACTCTAAGATGCTTGCACTAGGCCATAGATGGATCGCTGGAGCTTGCATATTTTGTTAGCACCTTTAGGATTGACAAAACCTTCTGGTCGCATCATATACAACTCTTCTTTAATAAATCCGTTAAGGAATGCAGTTTTGTTTATCCATTTGCCAGATTTCATAAAATGCGGGAATTGATAACATGATTCTGACAGACTTAAGCATCACTACGAGTGAGAAAAACTCATTGTAGTCAACACCTTTAACTTGTCGAAAACCTTTCGTGACAAGTCGAGCTTTGTAGATAGTAACACTACCATCAGCGTCCGTCTTCCTCTTGAAGATCCATTTATTCTCAATGGCTTGTCGATCATTGGGCAATTCCACCTAAGTCCATACTTTGTTTTCATACATGGATCCCATCTCAGATTTCATGGCCTCAAGACATTTCACGGAATCTGGGCTCATCATCGCTTCCTCATAGTTCGTAGGTTCGTCATGGTCAAGTAACATGACCTCCAGAACAGGATTACCGTACCACTCTGGTGAGGATCTTACTCTGGTTGACCTACGAGGTTCGGTCGTAGATTGATATGAAGTTACATGATTATCATCATTAGCTTCCTCACTAATTGGTGTAGGAGTCATCAGTGATGAACTACTTTCCAATAAGGGAGCAGGTACAGTTACCTCACCAAGTTCTACTTTCCTCCCACTCACTTCTTTCGAGAGAAACTCCTTCTCTAGAAAGAATCCATTCTTAGCAACAAAGATCTTGCCTTCAGATCTGTGATAGAAGGTGACATTTTCTTTTGGGTATCCTATGAAGACGCAGTTCTCTGATTTAGGTTCGAGCTTATCAGGTTGAAAATTTTTCACATAAGCATCGCAACCCCAAACTTTAAGAAACGACAGCTTAGGTTTCTTGCTAAACCACAGTTCATACGGTGTCGTCTCAACAGATTTAGATGGTGCCCTTTTTAACGTGAATGTAGTTGTCTCTAATGCATAACCCCAAAACGATAGTGGTAAATCGGTAAGAAACATCATAGATTGCACTATATCCAATAAAGTGTGGTTATGACGTTCGGACACACCATTATGCTGTGGTGTTCCACGTGGCACGAATTTGTGAAACTATTCCACATTGTTTTATTTGAAGACCAAACTCGTAACTCAAATATTCATCTCCGCGATCAGATCGTAGAAACTTTATTTTCTTGTCACGATGATTTTCCACTTCACTCTGAAATTGTTTGAACTTTTCAAATATTTCAGACTTATGTTTCATCAAGTAGATATACCCATATCTGCTCAAATCATCTCTGAAGGTCAAAAAATAACGACACCCGCCGAGAGCCTCAACACTCATCGGACTGTATACATCAGTATGTATTATTTCCAATAAGTCAGTTGCTCGCTCCATTGTTCCGGAGAACGGAGTCTTAGTCATCTTGCCCATGAGGCATGGTTCGCAGGCATCAAGTGATTCATAATCAAGTTATTCCAAAAGCCCGTCAGCATGGAGTTTCTTCATGGGCTTTACACCAATATGACTTAAACGACAGTGCCACAAATAAGTTGCACTATCATTATTAACTTTGCATCTTTTGGCTTCAATATTATGAATATGTGTATCACTACGATCGAGATTCAATAAACCATTTATATTGAGTGTATGTCCATAGAAGGTTTTATTCATGTAAATAGAACAACAATTATTCTTTGACATAAATGAATAACCGTATTGCAATAAACATGATCCAATCATATCCATGCTTAACACAAACACCAAATAACATTTATTTTAGGTTCAACACTAATCCCGAAGGTAAAGGGAGTGTGCGATGGTGATCTTATCAACCTTGAATTGCTTCCAACACATATCATCACCTCACCCTTAACTAGTCTATGTTTATTTTGTAACTCTCGTTTCGAGTTACTACTCTTAGCAACTATACCAGTATCAAATACGGAGGGGTTTCTATAAACACTAGTAAAGTACATATCAATAACATGTATATCTAATGTACCTTTGTTCACTATGCCATCCTTCTTATCCGCCAAGTATCTAGGGCAGTTCCACTTCTAGTGACCATTTCCTTTGAAGTAGAAGCACTCAGTTTCAGGCTTGGTCTAGCTTAAGGCTTCTTCACGGGAGTGACAACTTGTTTGTCATTCTTCTTGAAGTTCCCTTTCTATCCCTTTGCCCTTTTCTTGAAACTAGTGGTCTTGTTAACCATCAACACTTGATGCTTTTCTTGATTTCTACCTTCGCCGATTTTAGCATCGCGAAGAGCTTGGGAATTGTTTTCGTTATCCCTTGCATATTATAGTTCATCACGAAGTTCTAGTAACTTGGTGATAGTGACTAGAGAACTTTGTCAATTACTTCTTATCTGGAAGATTAACTAACACTTGATTCATGCAATTGTAGTACCTAGACAATCTGAGCACATGCTCACTGGTCGAGCTATTCTCCTCCATCTTGGAGGCAAAGTATTATCAGAGGTCTCATACCTCTCGACATGGGCATGAGTATGAAATACCAATTTCAACTCTTCGAACATCTCATATGCTCCATGTCGTTCAAAACATTTTTGAAGTCCCGGTTCTAAGTCGTAAAGCATGGTGCACTAAACTATCAAGTAGTCATCATACCGAGCATTGTCAAACATTCATTACGTCTGCATCTGCTCCTGCAATAGGTCTGTCACCTAGCGGTGCATCAAGGACATAATACTTCTATGCAGCAATGAGGATAATCCTCATATCACAAAGCTAGTCCACATCATTGCTACTAACATTTTTAACTTATCTTTTCTCTAGGAACATATCAAAAATAAACGGGAAACTACATCGCGAGCTATTGATCTACAACATCGATATGCAAATACTACCAGGACTAAGTTCATGATAAATTAAAGTTCAATTAATCATATTACTTAAGAACTCCCACTTAGATAGACATCTCTCTAGTCATCTAAATGATCACGTGATCCAAATCAACAAACCATGTCCGATCATCACGTGAGATGGAGTAGTTTTCAATGGTGAACATCACTATGTTGATCATATCTACTATATGATTCACACTCGACCTTTCGGTCTCCAGTGTTCCGAGGCCATATCTGCATATGCTAGGCTCGTCAAGTTTAACCCGAGTATTCTGCGCGTGTAAAACTGGCTTGCACCCATTGTATGTGAACGTAGAGCTTATCACACCCGATCATCACATGGTGTCTCAGCACAAAGAACTATTGCAACGGTGCATACTCAGGGAGAACACTTATACCTTGAAATTTTAGTAAGGGATCATCTTATAAAGCTACCGCCGAACTAAGAAAAATAAGATGTATAAAAGATAAACATCACATGCAAAAATATGTGACATGATATGGCCATCATCATCTTGTGCCTTTGATCTGCATCTCCAAAGTACTGTCATGATCTACATTGTCACCGACATGACACCATGATCTCCATCATCTTGATCTCTATCAACGTGTTGTTACATGGTTGTCTCGCCAACTATTGCTTTTGCAACTATTTCTATCGCATAGTGATAAAGTAAATCAATTATATGGCGCTTGCATCTTATGCAATAAAGAGACAACCATAAGGCTCCTACCAGTTGTCGATAGCTTTAACAAAACATGATCATCTCATACAACAATTTATATACCATCATGTCTTGACCATATCACATCACAGCAAGCCCTGCAAAAACAAGTTAGACGTCCTCTACTTTGTTGTTGCAAGTTTTACGTGGCTGCTACGGGCTGAGCAAGAGCCGTTCTTACCTACGCATCAAAACCACAATGATTTTTCGTCAAGTATGTGCTGTTTTAACCTTCAACAAGGACCGGGCGTAGCCACACTTGATTCAACTAAAGTTGGAGAAACTGACACCCGCCAGCCACCTGTGTGCGAAGCACGTCGGTAGAACCAGTCTCGCGTAAGCGTACGCGTAATGTCGCTCCGGACCGCTTCATCCAACAATACTTCCAAATCAAAGTATGACATGCTGGTAAGCAGTATGACTATTATCGCCCACAACTCACTTGTGTTCTACTCGTGCATATAACATCTACGCATAGACCTGGCTCGGATGCCACTGTTGGGGAACGTAGTAATTTCAAAAAATTCCTACGCACACGCAAGATCATGGTGATGCATAGCAATGAGAGGGGAGAGTGTTGTCCACATACCCTCATAGACCGTAAGCGGAAGCATTATGACAACGTGGTTGATATAGTCGTACGTCTTCATGATCGACCGATCCTAGTATCGAACATACAACACCTCCATGATTTGCACACGTTCAGCTCTGTGAAGTCCCACGAACTCATGATCCAGCAAAGTGTCGAGGGAGAGCTTCGTCAGCACGACGGCGTGATGACGGTGATGATGAAGCTACCGACGCAGGGGTTCGCCTAAGCACTATGACAATATGACTAAGGTGGATTATGATGGAGGGGGGCACCGCACACGGCTGGAAACAATCAACTTGTGTGTCTATGGGGTGCCCCCTGGCCACGTATTTAAAGGATGGAGGGAGGAGGAGGCCGGCCCTCATAGGGCGCGCCCAAAGTGTGGAGTCCTGCTAGGACTCCCTAGTCCGAGTAGGATTCCACCTCCCACATCGAATACGAAAAAGGGAACGGAGATGGAGAAGGAAGGAAGGGGGCGCCCCCTTTCCCTAGTCCAATTCGGACCAGTCCATGGGGAAGGGGCGCAGTCACCCTTGAGGCCTTTCTCTCCTTTCCCGTATGGCCCATTAAGGCCCAATACGAATTCCTGTAACTCTCCGGCACTCCAAAAAAATACCTGAATCACTTGGAACCTTTTCAATGTCTGAATATAGCCTTCCAATATATCGATCTTTATTTCTCGACCATTTTGAGGCTCCTCGTCATGTCCCTGGCCTCATCCGGGACTCCGAACAAACTTCGTTCATTAAATCACATAACTCATAGTACAAATCGTCACAGAATGTTAAGCGTGCGGACCCTACGGGTTCGAGAACTATGTAGACATGACTGAGACTCATCTCCAGTCAATAACCAATAGCGGAACCTGGATGCTCATATTGGTTCCTACATATTGTACGAAGATCTTTATCGGTCAAACCGCATAACAACATACGTTGTTCCCTTTGTCATCGGTATGTTACTTGCCCAAGATTCGATCGTTGGTATCTCAATACCTAGTTCAATCTCGTTACTAGCAAGTCTCTTTATTCGTTCCGTAATGCATCATCTTGCAACTAACTCATTAGTCACAATGCTTGCAAGGCCTATAGTGATGTGCATTACCAAGAGGGCCCAGAGATACCTCTCCGATACACGGAGTGACAAATCCTAATCTCGATCTATGCCAACTCAATAAACACCATCGGAGACACCTATAGAGCATCTTTATAATCACCCAGTTACGTTGTGACGTTTGATAGCACGCAAGGTGTTCCTCCGGTATTCGGGAGTTGCATAATCTCATAGTCTGAGGAACATGTATAAGTCATGAAGAAAGCAATATCAATGAAACTGTACCGATCATAATGCTAAGCGAACGAATTGGTCTTGTCCATCACATCATTCTCCAAATGATGTGACCCCATTCATCAAATGATAACACATGTCTATGGTTAGGAAACATAACCATCTTTGATAAACAAACTAGTCAAGTAGAGGCATACTAGGGACACTTTGTTTTGTCTATGTATTCACACATGTACTAAGTTTCCGGTTACTACAATTCTAGCATGAATAATGAACATTTATCATGAAATAAGGAAATAAATAATAACTTTATTATTGCCTCTAGGGCATATTTCCTTCAGTCTCCCACTTGCACTAGAGTCAATAATCTAGTTCACATCGCCATGTGATTTAACACCAATAGTTCACATCACCATGTGATTAACACCCATAGTTCACATCGCCATGTGACCAACACTCAAAGGGTTTACTAGAGTCGGTAATTTTAGTTCACATCGCCATGTGATTAACACCCAAAGAGTACTAAGGTGTGATCATGTTTTGCTTGTGAGAGATGTTTAGTCAACGGGTCTGCCAAATTCAGATCCATGTGTATTTTGCAAATTTCTATGTCTACAATGCTCTTCACGGAGCTACTTTAGCTAATTGCTCCCACTTTCAATATGTATCCAGATTGTGACTTAGAGTCATCCAGATCGGTGTCAAAGCTTGCATCGACGTAACTCTTTACGACGAACTCTTTATCACCTCCATAACTGAGAAATATTTCCTTACTCCTCTAAGGATAATTTTGAACGCTGTCCAGTGATCAACTCCAAGATCAAAAATTGTACTCTCTTGCCAAACTCAGGGCAGGGTATACAATAGGTCTGGTACACAGCATGGCATACTTTATAGAACCTATGGCTGAGGGATAGGGAATGACTTTCATTCTCTCTCTATCTTCTGCCGTGGTCGGGCTTTGAGTCTTCCTCAACTTCACACCTTGCAACACAGACAAGAACTCTTTCTTTGACTGTTCCATTTTGAACTACTTCAAAAACTTATCATGGTATGTACCCATTGAAAAAACTTATCAAGTGTCTTGATCTATCTCTATAGATCTTGATGCTCAATACGTAAGCAGCTTCACCGAGGTCTTTCTTTGAAAAACTCCTTTCAAACAGTCCTTTATGCTTTCCAGAAAATTCTACATCATTTCCGATCAACAATATGTCGTTCACATATACTTATCAGAAAGGCTGTAGTGCTCCCACTCACTTTCTAGTAAATACAGGCTTCACCGCAAGTCTGTATAAAACTTTATGCTTTGACCAACTTATCAAAGCGTATATTCCAACTCTAACATGCTTGCACCAGTCCATAGATGGATCGCTGGAGCTTGCATATTTTGTTAGCACCTTTAGGATTGACAAAACCTTCTGGTCGCTTCATATACAACTCTTCTTTAATAAATCCATTAAGGAATGCAGTTTTGCTTATCCATTTGCCTGTTTTCATAAAATGCGGCAATTGATAACATGATTCGGACAGACTTAAGCATCGCTACGAGTGAGAAAAACTCATTGTAGTCAACACCTTGGACTTGTCGAAAACCTTTCGCGAAAAGCCAAGATTTGTAGATAGTAACACTACCATCAGCGTCCGTCTTCCTCTTGAAGATCCATTTATTCTCAATGGCTTGCCGATCATCGGGCAATTCCACCTAAGTCCATACTTTGTTTTCATACATGGATCCCATCTCAGATTTCATGGCCTCAAGCCATTTCGCAGAATCTGGGCTCATCATCGCTTCCTCATACTTCGTAGGTTCATCATGGTCAAGTAACATGACCTCCAGAACAGGATTACCGTACCACTCTGGTGCAGATCTTAATCTGATAGACCTACGAGGTTCGGTCGTAACTTGATCTGAAGTTACATGATTATCACCATTAGCTTCCTCACTAATTGGTGTAGGAGTCATCTGTGATGAACTAGTTTCCAATATGGGAGAAGGTACAGTTAGCTCATCAAGTTCTACTTTCCTCCCACTCACTTCTTTCGAGAGAAACTCCTTCTCTAGAAAGAATCCATTCTTAGCAACAAAGATCTTGCCTTCAGATCTGTGATAGAAGGTGTACCCAACATTTTCTTTTGGGTATCCTATGAAGACGCAGTTCTCCGATTTAGGTCCGAGCTTATCAGGTTGAAACTTTTTCACATAAGCATCGCAACCCCAAACTTTAAGAAACCACAATTCATACGGTGTCGTCTCAACGGATTTAGATGGTGCCCTTTTTAACGTGAATGCAGTTGTCTCTATACGCATAACCCCAAAACGATAGTGGTAAATCGGTAAGAAACATCATAGATTGCACTATATCCAATAAAGTACGGTTATGACGTTTGGACACACCATTATGCTGTGGTGTTCCAGGGGCACGAATTTGTGAAACTATTCCACATTGTTTTATTTGAAGACCAAACTCGTAACTCAAATATTCATCTCCGCGATCAGATGGTAGAAACTTTATTTTCTTGTCACGATGATTTTCCACTTCACTCTGAAATTCTTTGAACTTTTCAAATGTTTCAGACTTATGTTTTATCAAGTAGATATACCCATATCTGCTCAAATCATCTGTGAAGGTCAGAAAATAACGATACCCGCCGCGAGCCTCAACACTCATCGGACCGTATACATCAGTATGTATTATTTCCAATAAGTCAGTTGCTCGCTCCATTGTTCCGGAGAACGGAGTCTTGCCCACGAGGCATGGTTCGCCGGCATCAAGTGATTCATAATCAAGTGATTCCAAATTCCCATCAGCATGGAGTTTCTTCATGCGCTTTACACCAATATGACCTAAACGACAGTGCCACAAATAAGTTGCACTATCATTATTAACTTTGCATCTTTTGGCTTCAATATTATGAATATGTGTATCACTACGATCGAGATTCAATAAACCATTTATATTGAGTGTATGGACATAGAAGTTTTTATTCATGTAAATAGAACAACAATTATTCTTTGACATAAATGAATAACCATATTGCAATAAACATCATCCAATCATATTCATGCTCAACGCAAACACCAAATAACATTTATTTTAGGTTCAACACTAATCCCGAAGGTATAGGGAGTGTGCAATGGTGATCTTATCAACCTTGGAATTGCTTCCAACACATATCATCACCTCGCCCTTAACTAGTCTCTGTTTATTTTGCAACTCTCATTTCGAGTTACTACTCTTAGCAACTAAACCAGTATCAAATACAGAGGGGTTGCTATAAACACTAGTAAAGTACACATCAATAACATGTATATCTAATATACCTTTATTCACTATGCCATCCTTCTTATCCGCCAAGTATATAGGGCAGTTCTACTTCTAGTGACCATTTCCTTTGCAGTAGAAGCACTCAGTTTCAGGCTTGGTTTAGCTTTGGGCTTCTTCACGGGAGTGACAACTTGTTTGTCATTCTTCTTGAAGTTCCCTTTCTATCCCTTTGCCGTTTTCTTGAAACTAGTGGTCTTGTAAACCATCAACACCGATTTTAGCATCGCGAAGAGCTTGGGAATTGTTTTTGTTATCCCTTGCATATTATAGTTCATCACGAAGTTCTAGTAACTTAGTGATAGTGACTAGAGAACTTTGTCAATTATTATCTTATCTGGAAGATTAACTCCCACTTGAGTGAAGCAATTGTATTACCCAGACAATCTGAGCACATGCTCACTGGTCGAGCTATTCTCCTCCATCTTGCAGGCAAAGTATTGTCAGAGGTCTCATACCTCTCGACACGGGCATGAGTATGAAATACCAATTTCTACTCTTTGAACATCTCATATGCTCCATGTCGTTCAAAACATTTTTGAAGTCCCGGTTCTAAGTCGTAAAGCATGGTGCACTAAACTATCAAGTAGTAATCATAGCGAGCATTATCAAACGTTCATAACGTCTGCATCTGCTCCTGCAATAGGTCTGTCACCTAGCGGTGCATCAAGGACATAATACTTCTGTGCAGCACTGAGGATAATCCTCATGTCACGGAGCTAGTCCGCATCATTGCTACAAACATTTTTCAACTTATTTTTTCTCTAGGAACATATCAAAAATAAATGGGAAACTACATCGCGAGCTATTGATCTACAACATAGATATGCAAATACTATCAGGACTAAGTTCATGATAAATTAAAGTTCAATTAATCATATTACTTAAGAACTCCCACTTAGATAGACATCCCTCTAGTCATCTAAATGATCACGTGATCCAAATCAACAAACCTTGTCCGATCATCACGTGAGATGGAGTAGTTTTCAATGGTGAACATCACTATGTTGATCATATCTACTATATGATTCATGCTCGACCTTTCGGTCTCCAGTGTTCCGAGGCCATATCTGCATATGCTAGGCCCGTCAAGTTTAACTCGAGTATTCTGCGTGTGCAAAACTGGCTTGCACCCGTTGTATGTGAACGTAGAGCTTATCACACCCGATCATCACATGGTGTCTCAGCACAAAGAACTGTCGCAACGGTGCATACTCCGGGAGAACACTTATACCTTGAAATTTTAGTGATGGATCATCTTATAAAGCTACCGCCAAACTAGGAAAAAAAAGATGTATAAAAGTTAAACATCACATGCAAAAATATGTGACATGATATGGCCATCATCATCTTGTGCCTTTGAGCTCCATCTCCAAAGTACCGTCATGATCTCCATTGTCACCGGCATGACACCATGATCTCCGTCATCTTGATCTCGATCAATGTGTCGGTACATGGTTGTCTCGCCAACTATTGCTTTTGCAACTATTGCTATCGCATAGCGATAAAGTAAAGCAATTATATGGTGCTTGCATCTTATGCAATAAAGAGACAACCATAAGGCTCCTGCCAGTTGTCGATAACTTTAACAAAACATGATCATCTCATACAACAATTCGTATATGATCATGTCTTGACCATATCACATCAGAGCAAGCCCTGCAAAAACAAGTTAGCACTACAAAAAAAACACAGTTCCGTGATGATACGTGTTTGCTACAGTAGGTAACGTTTTTTGTCATGCATGTACATCCATGACGATTTTATGACAGAATCAAGATAGTCATACCTGTGCTGTCATAGAAGTGTTCCATGACATTACCAAAATTATCATCACGGAAGTGTCCACTTCCATGACAATAAATCGCGCATCACAGAAGTGCTTTCGTCAAGGGTGATCGACATGTGGCATCCACCGTAACGAAACACCGTTAAGCTATCGGGTCGGGTTTTGGATCCGATAACCCGTTAACAGCCCCGACCAATGGGGATTTTCCACGTGTAAAATCATCATTGGCTGGAGGAAACACGTGTCGGCTCATCTCTGGGACAGATGTCATCCACTCATTGGACAGAAGGCGCCTATGATACGTCGACATGTGGCATGGCCCAACAGAGGCCCATTCCTATGAAAAGGTCAGCCCGTTTGACTTGGTCAAAAGGTGGCGGGCCGGCCCATGGAAAGCCTGTTAACGGCCTGTTCGCATATAGCCCATTTACAGCCCGCTAACCCAAGGCCCGTTACACCCTATTCGAATTTGGCCCAGTAGCGTCATCTGGGCCATCCAATATGATTCCAGCCCATTTTCACTTCTGGCCCATGTATGGCCCATGACGTCTTTCGGCCCATATGAGGCCTTATGTAACTCTTGGCCTATTAACAGCCCGTGGTGAAACTGGCCCATAATGAATAGTGTATCACTTTACACCCATTAACGGCCCGTGGTGAAACTGGCCCGTAAAGAACAGTGTATCACTTTATACCCATTAACGACCCGTTATTCCGTTGGGCCGTTTCCAGCCCATGTTATCTTTCGGCCTTCTCAGAGCCCATTTATTCTTGGGCTATTTTCCAGCATTCGTTTACTTACGGCCCGTTACTGTCATTTCCTGCTAGTGGGCCAAATTCAGCCCGTGGTTACAGTTGGCCCGTTTGTGGTTCGTTAATACGTTCGACCGTTTTCATAGCATCATTAAATACGGCCTATTAACAATGGCCCGTTATGGTTGGCCCATGAATGGACGATTCCAACTCTAGCCCGTTTACGGCCAGAATGCGGTCTATTTGGCCCATGTTTGGCCAATCGATCATACTGCCCGTATAAGGCCCATTGATGATACGGCCCGTAGAAGGCCCATTGTTTCTACGGCCCATAGAAGGCCCATTGTTTCTATGGCCCGTAGAAGGCCCACTGTTTCTACGGCCCGTAGAAGGCCCACTGTTTATACGGCCCGTAGAAGGCCCACTATTTCTATGGCCCGTAGGAGGCCTAGTGTCACTACAGTAAATATTAGCCCATGGTTATTGTGGCCTAGTTTTAAAAAAATAGGTTATTGCAGCCACTAGCAAACCGCAGAAAAAGAACTGCACTGACTACAAGCAAACAAATAAACAAGACAACAAGGAAATAAATAAGCAAGCAACTTACACTAGGCTATCACGGCTATTACACATATTACATCCACTGGGCATCAAAGTTCGCCACCAGTGCAAATATAGGGAACACAGTAGCATATAAATGCCGCAGCAAAACAAGTCCAGAACTGAAACCACTTCAGAAGAGCTCAAGAAAGAATATCCTGGGTACCCATAATGCTGGCAAGATGCTTAGCAAGCTTATTAACTTTCTCTTGTTTGGCGCTTAAGTCCTCCAGCGATTGCTGTTGCACCAGAAAGTATGCATCTGAATTCTGCAGGGACTTCCTCAGTCCTTCGGCTTCCTGTCGCATAACATCTGATTGATGTATTTCAACTTGAAGTTGAGACTCAAGAAGCTGAACTGATTCAGGCAACGAGTTCGAAGAGCTGATGCCAGCAATGGTAGCCAGTAACTCGAACACTACATCAAGACAAGACTTTGGGGTTGTCTCAGTGTCTTCAATATAGTTTTTATCAGCTTTCTTGGAGACCAACAGGGATGTCTCACTATCTTGAACCTTATATGCATTACTTCCTTTACCATTGCATAACAGGGTACTCTTCTCCAATATTTTATCCGCATTCTAAAAGAGAAACAAACAAACACATCTCAGGTTTACAATGTAGTATATGAAACTCATTTTGGTAAACCAGTTCAGTAGTAAAGTGGACAGGATAACAGCATGAAACAAACATATATCTATGTAGTATGGTCACTGTATGGTCTATATCATTCTAGTTTATGTTGCCAAATCAAGATAGATACAACTCGAATCATATCTATTTAAGACAAAGCAACATAGACATAATATAAGTGTGGGAAACTACATAGCAATAACAACACTTGTAATGTGCATGGCATGAGAACATAACTGTTTATTCAATTGAAGCTGAAATCAACATAGAGCAAGTTAAAACAACAAACAACCAAACACGTTGAAGAAACAGGTTTAAAACATACCTGTTGCGCCATTGGAGTTTCAATTGCATCCTTCAAATTTGAAATTAGTTGGTATCAGTAAATACAGTGATGCAAGAGCAAAGTAGTATGAACCATAGCTATGGAACCTGACCTGAGAACAATTCTTCTTATGCTTTAAGCGTTGACTTCGGGTTCGGAGTGGTGGTCTTCGTGATTTGGGCACTGCGGTTGCCTTACTAACTACTCGTGTTTGGGTGCTCTGTGGTGGAGACGGTGCTGTGTCAACGGGAACTGGGTGTCTATCTGCCGAGGTTGGGGTTAGAAGGGGTGTAGCTAGTTCTCTGTCCAACTATGTAGGGGTACAGTCTGCATGAGTGTGGGTTATGTGTGGTGGGATTGGTTCTTGGGCAAGTACAACCGTGGTTCTATCTGCATCAACAGGTAGCACGATCTTTTCTGAAGACCGTGTTTTTACTCCCACAGATACTGCCATCACTCCCTCCAATTGAAATGGCTGCTAAACAAGAAAAGTAATTGAATGTACAGACATTGTAAGATAGACAAGTGCAATGGATAGTAGGGAAGAAAACAGGGCATGAAATAATTCACATTTATGTTGTCTAAGCAAACAGAATAGCAGGACATAATTTCACATATATGATGGCTAATTAAACAGGATAGCATGACACAATTTCACATGTATGATGGCTAACTAAACAGGATAGAATGACATACTTCAAAATATGATGACTATATAAATAGGATGACATGATATAACTATACGATGTGTCTATTAAAGTGGTTGGCATGCCATAAATCACAAACATGCCGTCGATGGAAACATGATGGCATGATATAATTCACCAATAGAATGACATAATTTAAAATATGATGACTATGTAAACAGGATGAGATGATATAACTATATTATGTCTTTAGAAAATGGGTTGGCATGCCATAATTTAGATACATGCTGTCTATGTAAACATCATGGCATGACATAATTCAAATATATGATTTATAGACTAAGGAAGTGAGCAGAGGGCAATCGCATATATGATGTGTCAACTAAGGAGATGGCATTCAATATTGTGTATATGATGTAAAAACTAAGCACTGCAATACAACATATGCATTATATGAGTAATATAACCCTGCCAAGTTTGAGCATACACCTAAGGGGGATAGTAGGACTGGTTAGCTGCCTCTGAATCCTCCTTTGAAGAGCTATCTGTAACCAGCAAGATATCTGCTTCAGCAGGTAGCATTGTCTGCTCTGAAGACCTTGTTTTCACTCCAGATTTCTCCATCACCAATTCAAATGGCTGATGCCCAGGAAGAGCAGTTGAATATACAAACATTGTCGACAAAAGCAATGAGAAATACAAAAAAAGGATGACATGATATAATTCACATATATGATGCTTGCTAAACAGCATGGCATTGCATAATTCACATACATAATGCCTTGCAACAAGATAACATTGCATAATTCACATATATAATGTCTTGCAACAAGATGGCATTGCATAATTCACATATATGGTACTTAGACACTAAACAGGTGGCATTCACACAAAGCATGTCTAAACTAAGCCAATGACATAGCAATGCAAGATACCATATGCACGATATGAGCAACATAACCCTCCCAAGTTAGGGCATGCACCTCGGGGGGGGGGATATGACTGGTCATCTGTCTCTGAATCCTCCTCTGAGGAGTTATTGGTAACCAGCAAGACATTGTCTACTCTGAAGACCTTGTTTCCACTCCAGATTTTTCCATGACCGTGCCGAATGGCTGATGCACAGGAAGAGTAATTGAATGTACTAAAATTGTTGACAAATTTAACACGTAATAAAAAAAATGATGGCATGATATAATTCACATATAAGATGACTGGCTAACCAGGGTGGCATTGCAAAATTCACATATATGATGCCTGGCTAGACAAGATGACATTGCATGATTCACATATACAATAAAGAAACTAAACAGATGGCATTGACACAAAGCATGTCTAAACTAAGAAGATGACATCTTCAATGTATACAGTAAGCAATGCAAGGCACCATATGCATGATATTACCAAGATCAGCATGCCAAGTTAGAGCGAAGATCTCATGGGCTAAATAGGAGTGGTCTTCTCCTTCTGAATCCCCCTCAGAACAGTTATCTTCCTCTTGATTACTGTCAGTGTCAAAACCGGCGGATCTCGGGTAGGGGGTCCCAAACTGTGCGTCTAGGCCGGATGGTAACAGGAGGCAGGGAACACGATGTTTTACCCAGGTTTGGGCCCTCTCGATGGAGGTAAAACCCTACGTCCCACTTGATTAATATTGATGATATGGGTAGTACAAGAGTAGATCTACCACGAGATCAAGGAGGCTAAACCCTAGAAGCTAGCCTATGGTCTGATTGTTGTATCTGGAGTTGATGTCCTACGGGCTACAACCCTCCGGTTTATATAGACACCGGATAGGGTTAGGGTTACATAGAGTCGGTTACAATGGTAGGAGATCTTGAATGTCCGCATCGCCAAGCTTGCCTTCCACGCCAAGGAAAGTCCCATCCGGACACGGGACGAAGTCTTCAATCTTGTATCTTCATAGTCCAGGAGTACGGCTGAAGGTATAGTCCGGCTACCCGAATACCCCCTAATCCAAGACTCCCTCAGTAGCCCCCGAACCAGGCTTCAATGACGATAAGTCTGGCGCGCAGATTGTTCGGCATTGCAAGCCGGGTTCTTCTCCCAATCCTGTGTACCTGTAGGAATAATGTCTGATTTTTGTAATGTAATTCTCCTTGGCTTCCACGCCCAATAATGGCCGTCTTCCACGTGTCAAATGAATGCGAAAAGATGGGGCGTTTTTACATCCACACCCCTAGCCATATAAACGAGCCACCTATTTAATGGGATGGGGATTCAGGTTCAAACCACATCTTCTCCTCTCCGCGAGTTATCATCAGAGCGCCTTCAGCAAAGGTCCATTCCAACATGTCCAGCCGTCGCAGCTCCTCCCCTCGCCCCTCTGGTCCCAAACCCGGGGACTGGGAGAGTTGCACCATCCCGCATAGCGAGTTAGTGTCGCTTCAGGCCAAGGGATTTCTCCCCCAGGCATACATGGTCCCTGTCCGAGCCGGTCTCGCCACCTACAATGGCGGAAAACAAGCGGAGAGCACCCCCAATCCTTCTAAAGGAGAGCGGGTGTGCCTCGTCCCCTATCTAGTAAGGGGACTGGGATTTCCAATTCATCCATTTCCCCGCGGGCTTCTGGAGTTTTACGGTCTCCAGCTGCACAATCTCACGCCCGCCTCCGTATTACATATCGCGGGTTTCGTCGCCCTTTGCGACCTATTTTTAGGCGTTGAGGCTCATTTCGCGTTGTGGAAGTGGTTATTCTGCCTGGTTCCCTGTTCTCAAGAGGGGTCTATCTACCAAGTGGGCGGAGCCGAAGTATGGCGCATCGCCGGGACCGGATACCTATCCGGAACCCCGAAGAAGGCGTCCGAGGACTGGCCTTCGGAATGGTTTTACATAGATGACTTCCCGCTACCGGACCCTATCCGGGTCGGTCTCCCTGAGTTCAACAATGCCCCATTGAAGAAACGCTTGAGCTGGCGCCCGCGGAGCTCTCAGAGAGAAAGCGACAGAGACATCCTTTACCTGATGGGCCGGATAAGACTGTTGGCTCATTCCAGACTAACCATGATTGGAGTCATGGCCGCATGCATTATGCGGGGGGTGCAGCTGCTTCAATATAGAGGCCACCCCATGTGGGATTTCAACGGGGAGGATGACGCTACCCGTTACGGTCATAAGGGGCCGGCCTCAGCCGCCGCCTTAGTAAAGATCTTATCCTCTTTGTACAAGGGAGAAAAGGAGGAATTCCTCCGCATGAACCCGCGGGCCGAATTCAGTATCTACGATCCTCCAAGTTGGGTAAGTGAACAATTGCGCTTGCCCGTTTGTTTTATACTCCCACGGTTAGATAGGTAGTCTAACGACTACAATGCAGGAACTACGACAGGAGGTAAAGGATATAAACAGCCGTCCTCCACAGCCCGAGGACCCAGAACGGTCCCTCAATCCGGACTCCGAAGAGGATCCGGATATATCGGTGGAGCTTATCGACGGGGTGTTCCATCAGCTAAGTAAGGACAATACCTTGGTCGCCATTACGGCGGATTACCCAAGGTTAATCCCGGCCTCCCAGGTGACGGAAACCGGAGTCCCATTCCCTTGAAAGAGATTCCACTCTCACGTATTCCGGTGTTTCTGATGACAACCGTGTTTTGCAGGGGAGATTTCTGAGGCAGGAGGCCGAACCTGCGGCGGCTAGCCAACGAGGGGCCGTAGCGCCCCGTGGGGCAAAAAGGAATGTAGTCCGGACTGAGATGCCGACGCAAAGGTATAGCGCACCCTCTGTTTGCCTGGAGTTATTCTGTCAGGGCATATTAACGTTCGTGCTATCTTCAGAACGAAGAGACCTCGCCGGACTACATCCGGAGAGGTCGCTAATCGCGCCTCCACCAGCCAGGCTCCAACGTCTAGCCAGGAAGCGGAGGCGACACTACTAGGAAAAGGCATGCTAGTGGCGCACCGGATTTTCCTTCTAATGGCGCACTACCGGTGCGCCACTGGCATCACGCCATTAGAATTAAATTCTAATGGCGCACCACTGGTGCGCCATTAGTATCTGGTGTTCTAATGGCGCACCACGTAGTGCGCCATTAGTATAGCCTGCAGTGCGCCATTAGAATGCCTCCCAGGGGGCCATATGTAACCATGTGCTTTGGCATTCTAATGGCGCACCAGCAGTTAATGCGCCATTAGTGTGATGATCACAGTGCGCCATTAGTGTCTTGTGTGGTGCGCCAGTAGTATGAATATTAGGTTTTATTTTTTTTTTGCTTTTCTGATTTTTGCACAGGTTATAAAATATATTATTGGACAGAATATAGACAGCAGCACACAGCAACATCAGATTCATCGAATACAATAGAAGATTAGTCTCCGAATACAATTCATCATATTAGTCTCCGAATTCAAAAAACCGAACAAAGATAAAACATTACAAGTCTCAAGACCGCGAGTATCGGGTTAGCCTTCACATTACAAGTCGATATCGATCATCTAAACTACCATCACATAGAAGAGAGCTGTGGTCATCACGATGAGCATCATCGCGATCAAACTGCTCTTCATCCGGTTCCTCCAACGCTCCCTCCTCTCTCCCTCTAGATAGCGGGCGTATCTACATTCGTCCTCCGCCCTAGTGGTGTACCCTTTGTAACTGTTACCGCTGAAACGGTGAACCTGTCTTCGACACTCCTCCAAGTCGTCGTAGACTCCGGGAACCTTACCCTTGTACACGACATACGACGGCATCTCTATGCACAAGCCAAACAACAGACAATACATAAGCAATATGTAAGTATGCAACAAAAGGATCGGAAGAGAAAAGCAAGACATTAATAGCACGAATCATGGTCCTACTAATAAATAGCATCGATTA
This sequence comes from Triticum urartu, assembly GCF_003073215.2. NCBI lineage: Eukaryota > Viridiplantae > Streptophyta > Magnoliopsida > Poales > Poaceae > Triticum > Triticum urartu. Next base: position 709,096,392 of record NC_053023.1, read on the forward strand.
CATCTAAGTTGAACGACTGTCCAAACCAAAGAGACATACGAATTCATTAAAGTATAATTACAACATGAGCCAATCAATGTTTCAGAACTACACATCACTACTTTCGACTCGACTCATCAGACAGGAACGTGGATGAAGCCGCTGTCTGTCATGATGGTCATGAAATCACGGTCATTGTCACCCTGCATTTGTAGCATTTCATCTATCTCACTGTTGGACGGTTGATATCTGAGGAAGAACTTCCCTGAGGTATGAAGGACATCTTGATGGATGATGTCCGCAAACTCCGACTGGATGCGAAAGAATTCTTGTCTGAGGTCCGCGTCCTGGACTGCCGACAAGCTCGCGGCCCAATCTTTGAGATTATCTGGTAGCAGAAGTTGATGATGGTCCCTTACGATCGCCCGCATGTGATGGAGGGCGTAGTAGGCATCCTTCTGACCGCCAGGCGGCTGCTTGACGCAGTAGAACTTTGTATTGTTTGAGAACATGTGCTTGCCATACTTACGAACTGCCCTGGTGAAGGTGCCTCCAGATTTGGCGTAGGCGGGGAGAACATCATCAAGAACTTTCTTGACATTTGTGTAGTCTATCTTGGAGTTACGGTTCGGGTCTAAATACATGGCCATGGAATATTTCGGGCTTAAGAGGATGAGTGTGCAATGTGTGTCACTGCACAGAACACGGAATGTTAGAAAAAAAAGAACGATCGAAATCTAAGAAATCATATGTTACGGGGCGGTTAAGGGATGACTTACTCGGGAAAGTAAGCCACAAGGAAGTTATCCTTATCTGGGTTTGCCAGAATGACGCCTTCGAGGTGTGAACTCGCAACTTGGCGGTCCCCAGCGCTGCTCAAGTGCTTGGCACGCATGTAGAAGGGGTCGACTATCACGATGTCCAGGGTCTTGTCTCTAATGATCCGCATCTCCATACTCAGCGAAAACAGCCGAACGAAGGTGTAGTGCAGCGGATGAAGGTTAAACATAGCAAAGATGTCATCAAACCGCAGGACGATCGTACCCCCGATGTCGCCATCCACAAAGCCCTTGCCCTCTGGCACCTTGGCCACAAAAACCGGGTATGCCACATCCTTCTCTCTGAGACGCCGCTTCTCCAAAGAAAGAACACTGTCGTGCAGACTCCGCATAGCACCGGTTGCAGCATTCAGCATATTTGGCGGTAGCATCGCCCTACCCGCCACATGCACCCTCCTCGAGATATCCTTAGGTGAAGGTGGCCCGTCCTGAGCACGGATCGAACTCGGTGCCGGCTGGCTCGCACCGGCGCCCTTGTTAGTCTTTCGTTTCTGTCCCTTCGTCTTGATCTCCTGTAATGGGACCGAGTTCTTCTCACATACAACCTTCTTGAGCGTGTTGGGGCTGATAATATTTCGCACCTCAGCTATCTGAGGCTCAGTGAAGGCGGGAGCTGGAGGTGTGTCCTGAGAACTGAATGCCAGACGACGCCTGTTGCAATTGGATTTCTCTGCCGTACCAGATAGATCGCGGTCGTCTTGGTTGGGTTCTTGAGAAAGAGGCCCGCAGAACTCATCAGCGTACCCATGTTCGGCAAAGTACTTATCAACTTTGGTAAATGTACAATCGTCGTTGTCGTTGTCGTCCGGATCCTGTGCCATAGGGCTGTCCGAATCCTGTGCCATAGGGATGTCCGGCAGGTCCGGTAGCGTTGCGGCATTCTTGCCATGGCTTGGCACCGGCACGACTGGCGGTCTTGTCTGTGGGGTGGTGTACCCCGCCCCCAAACGAATCTGGCTCTTCGGCCAAAGCAGGGGCCAGTTTACGCAGGTGCTGAGGGTCATCTCATCTTCTTCGTCGGCCCCAGCGGGTCGAATCGGAGGTAACAGCTCGTCGCAGCCCGGCAGCACCCGAACCACTTCAACCCTATACATTGTGGGTGGCATCGGATTACCGTGGAAGATGGGGTTGCCCGGTTGAACGATTCTGCCCTTGGCGACATCGACCAACTCGGCGCCCACGAAGGGCAGAAGAGTGCAAGGAACGTCGGCGGTGCCCTGCGAAAACATTTACAGGGCGTCAGGGATGCCCAGTCAAAGTCAAGGAGATGAATTCATCAGCCGAGAGGCTTAGTTACTGTGATGCCGTCGAGCTCGGCTAATGTCCAGGCACCGCCAACGGCGGGCGTGCAACTGACGGAGGGGGCGCTTGCTGGCGAGGTGCCGGCCGGCGTACACCCAGGTGCATTAAGCTCCAATGCCAGTGTCGGCACCGGAGACACGAATACCGCCTCCGCCGGAGACACCAATGGCGCCGCCGCCGAAGACACCAATGGCGCCGCCGGAGACACCAATGGAGCCGCCTGCGTGCTGTGCGAGTTGCTGGCCGTGAAGCTGGGAACCGGGGGAGGCCCCTGTTGGCCGCCCACAATCCACGTCGTCAGCCCATGAATCAACGTAGGCACCATGGCGTTGAGCGTCGTTCCAGCAAGCTGTTGTTGCACTTGCTCTTGGACAAGCTCCGGAATCCGCGCCACTTGTGCCTTGAGTTCTTCAACCTCGCGCGTCTGGCTTTTCGAGCTGGTCTTTTTCTCCTTCCGCACACCAGCGGTATAGTATGACCCCCATTTTGTGGACAAGCCTTTGCCGGCCACACGACCAGCTGACGTCGGCTTAGTGAGCTTATCCTTGTTTTTCATTACGTTCAACGCCCTATTTAAAGGGGTGTCGAAAGGGGAGCTCTTAGACGACCCGGCGCTACTGCTTTCAGTGTCCTGCGAAAGGAACGTGAACCATTTAGAAATATTGGGGATTAATTAGAGTGCAACCATATGGAGCTAATTACGCGGGGGTGTATTCCTTACCAGAAGAAGCTCAAGCGCCCTGGTCTTCAGATCCGTGGTAAGCTCCTTTGTTATCGGGTCCTCCTTGTACCGGGCCCTGACATAGTTCCTGGTCTGCTTGTCACCGCTGTATTTCTCGAAGCGGGGCGGTAGGCCTTGCTCGGCACGCTCCGCGTCCTCCTTGTCCCATATAGGCTCCACCACTCTGTAACCGCCGGGACCGAGTTTGTGTTCCCCAAAGTTCAACTCCCGCATTTCTTTCCCCCACTGCTCTCGCACTTGATCTTGAACTCCTTGTACTCATCTTCGCTCATCAAAGGATATTTCGCCTTGATTTTATCATAACTATCACCTTTATCAATCATTCTCTTCACCGCGCTTTTCCAAGTAGACAGGGCCGTGCTCATCTTCATGAGGGCGGCACTGTTCACTTTATTCCCTGAGAGGCGTGTTTTTTCAAATTCGGCAGGGAACTTGTATCGTTCATGCAGCTTCGTGAAGAGGAGGTTGCGCAAATTCCCTCGGTCCTTATGCCTAAGGTTCTCGGTGTTGATCGAGACGGTGCTCCGGAGAATGCACCCGAGCTGAACCGAGTACCCTTTGACTATATGTTTGGGCTCCGTTGGATTCCCGTCGGAGTCCACTTGAGTGAATTCCTCCTTGATGGTGCGGAGCGCATTTGGGCGCCGGTCCTTCCTTTGCTTCTTCGGTTGGCTACCATCTGTGTGTGCGCGGCCATCATCAGTGGTGGCATCCTTGGCGGCACCATCAGTGGTGTCATCCCCGACGCCACTAGGGGTTGTGTAATCAGGATCGGTGTCTTCCGCGGCGTCCTCATACCGGTGAGGTTGTTCCTCCATCTCCTGGGACAACTCCCAGAATTGCTTGCGCCCGAACCACCGGCCTCATCATTGTGGGCCATGTTTCACTCTAAATAGGAAAAAAGTTTGGTCAAAAAGTTGGTTATTGTCAAGGAACAAGATCATGGTCTCATCATTTAGGGTTTGTCGACACCGAGGTAGTCTAGGAAAAAATAAATCCGCAAGTCAATATATCAGGACCCATCACATCTTCATAGACTCGATGGGGCCTCAAATGCCCTTCCTCATCTACAACTAGTTGTCCGCCTCAATCGATGGGTTTTCTCACATTTTTCTGATTCAAACTAGATTTCGATGGCTGTTAGGTTATTCGGAAGCAGTAGCAACTTGTAGAGGGTGCAAACTAGCCAGCATTGGGAAGTTCCAGTCTACTAATAGAGGGGAAAACATGAGGAGCAGCTTGTAGGTTTGCTTGCTCCGGTGGGACGGGATGGAGGATATAGCTGTAGCACCCCTATATCGTACATAGATTTATTTTTTGCCATGTTGCTCTTACTAGTTTTAGCTTATCAAAGTGGATGTATGTATCACATGTTTCTGAAACTAGATTAGTATTGCTGGTAGGTTATTTTGTGTATGTGATCTAAAATAAATACAAAAATTATTTTTTGCCCTGCTTCTCTTACTAGTTTTAGTTTATCAAAGTGGATGTATGTATCATATTCTTCTGGTGCATGAGAGAGTGAGGGGTAAACCACAAGCTAGACAAGTGAAGGTGGTGGAGTGGTGCTGCATCCCCATCCATCCATCTATCCATCCATCTGCATCATCTCTTTTGACTTGACCACATTGGCTCATAGCTAATCTAGCCAAGCTACCTAGATCCACCTGCTTGCTTGTTGCACATTGTGTGGAGGGAGCAGATCTCGCCACTGCTTAAGTGTAAAGCTAGATAGTGTGTGTGTGAGAGTCCACTTAGCTGAAAATGTTGGGAGACATGATTTATCTGTTCAGTCACCATCACACACACTCAGATTAACATTCAACACCTGAACTAGAGTTAACAAATTATGCATCTTCTAGGTCAAACTATAAATGTTGATTAATTTTTGTTTCGGTTGAGAATCGGGCACCTTCTAGGTCAAGAAAATTGGGCATGACCTTTGCTAATTTTCTTGACCTAGGAGTGCCCCATTCTCAACCGAAACGGAAATTAATCAACATTTCAGGAGAAAGGGGTCATTTCAGAAGATCACAAGTAGCAGCAGCATCACAAGTTGACAAAATCACAAGTAGCAGCAGCATCACAAGTAGTGCAGCAGCAGCAGCATCACAAGTAGTAGATCAGCAGCAGTGAATAAAATTTAGCCAAGTAGCAGCAGCATCACAAGTAGTGCAGCAATAGCAGCAGCATCACAAGTAGTACATCAGCAATAGTGAATAAAAATTTTATATGAAGTTTCTGAAATTTATGGAAGTTTCTAGTACACTAAAGGAGAGAAAGGAGAGGAAGTACCCTAGCAATCTATGAAAGTGTCCAGTACACTAAACTCCAACTCCGGTACCACAGGAAATGGGTAGTAGATGGGCAGCACTAGACCACCTACAACAGATGCAACAAATTACTCCAGTTAAGTTAAATTACTCCAACTCCTATTTGCAAGATCACAAGTACAACAAGCAGTACTCTACTTCTATTTGCAACATCACCAATTATACTAGCAGATTACTCAATCACACAATTATACTAGCAGATTACTCAATCACATAATTATACTAGCAGATTACTCAATCATAAAGCAAGCTTTCGATGACAGTTATTTTTCATAGCATAAAGATGGAGTAGAAGCAGTAGAAGCAGTAAGTTCACAGTGGAAAATCATCTACAGTGCACAAATCTGAACCTAGGAACCTAGGAACCTAGGAACACAGGAGAGGGAGGAAGGAGGAAGGAGGATAGGTACCTGGGCGGGAGGACGGCGGCTGCGGTGGCAGCGGCTGGAGGGCGGCGGCTGCGGTGGCAGCGGCTGGAGGACGGCGTCGTCGACGAACTCGAGCGCGGGGGCACCGGATGCTCCTCTTGTTGATGGGGGAGGGGAGGGGCTGGAGGCAAACCCTAGCCGCCAAGTGCACGAGTGCTGCAGCTAGGTGGAGTAACCTCTGCCGGAGATGAGGTAGCAGGTGGCCGGCATCGTGGTTGGTGAGGAGCAGGTGGCCGGCGTCGTGGTTGGTGAGGAGAGCGCGAGGAAGAGCACCCCGTGCGCGATGAGGAGGCGCGGCGTCGACGTCGTGGGTCGGGAGGCCGCGCACGTAGGGGGAGGCGGCGCTCGAGGGGGAGGAAGGGGAGAGGGAGACGGCGGGGGCGCGTGGGCGGCTGCGGCGCCGTGGGTCGGGGCAGCGGCGGCGGCACGGTGGAGGGAGGGACGAGGGAGGGAGCAGCATGGTGGAGGGACAGGAAGGACGAAGTGTCTGGCGAGGGCAGTAGGTGGAGTGGGGGAGGGTTCTAATGGCGCACCTCCCCTCGGTGCGCCATAAGTACGACTATTCTAATGGCACACCTCCCCTCGGTGCGCCATTAGAATTTTGTTTTAATCTAGCCCACTAACCATATCTACAGCCTAACCCTATCTACAACAGAACCCACCCACTAGCCCGATTGGTCAGCACGCAGCACACACACCAGGAGGTCCTGGGTTCGATTCCCAGGCTCCCCAATATTTGTTTATGCATTTTAAATGCTGTTTTTGATATTTATTTGTGTTTAAATATGTTCAAACTTGTTTAAATCATAACAGTAATATTTTTTTTTATAAAAACAGTAATAATTTTTTAAAAAATATGTTCAAATTTGTTACTTGAAAATATCATCGGCGGCGGCGGTGGAGCGGGGGAGGGTGCGGGGGGTGCCCGTTGGCGGCGGTGGAGCGGGGGAGGGTGCGGGGGGCCGGGTGCTCGTCGCTGGTGGTGGAGCGGGGGATGGTTGCGGTGGGTCGTCGGCGGCGGTGGAGCTAGCGGGGGAGGGTGCGGGTGGGATCGAGATGGAGGGGGAATCGAGATCGAGATGGAGGGGGATCGAGATCAAGTGTCCTCATGAATTCAAAAAGTGCCCATGAAATACAATCGAGAAATGAAGACTACGATTTAAATACAATCGATCTTAGCTAGCTATCTGTTCACAATCTTCTTGCTCTTCTTTTTCGCAAATGGAGTTCTTCTGTGGAACGGACGTCCTTTAGGTAGAGTGGTCCTGCTTCTTCTTGTGGTGTGTGCTGCTACTTCATCGTCGTCGTCATGTTCGATCTTCGGGTCGCCGTACTTGTCGAAGTCTTGCTCATTGGCTACTCCATCCATTCTGATGATCTTCCTTTTGCCTCTCCTCACGACAACACGACTGGGCTTTGACGGGTCGGTAATGAAGAAGCATTGGTCCACTTGGGAAGCCAGTACCCATGGCTCATTTTTCGCAGTGACGTTTGCGCCCGCGGTCTTGGATTTGGCTTGAGGTATAACCATGGTGGTGAAATACCGGTCTTCTTTTAGGACGCTCTTGGCCCATCTTACACGGAACATCGGGACCTTCTCTCCAGCGTAGCTCAGCTCCCAGATCTCCTCGATCCTTCCGTAGTATCTGTCCTTGTCGTTACCGGTGTAGGATTCCATCGTTACCCCAGAGTTCTGATAACCATCGCTCTTCATGTCCTTGTTCTCGGTGTAGAATGTGTAGCCGTTGATATCGTACGCCTCATAGGTCATCAGGTTGTGCTCGGCACCCTGTGACAAGGCGAATATGAGTTGTTCTTCTGCGGAAGAATCCTCATGTAAAGGGTACGACAGAAGCTTCTGCTTGAACCAATGCATGAAACATGAGTTGTGCTCTTTGAGTATATCTCTGTCCGTCCTCTGTTGGCCTCGGTCATTGTACGTCTTCTCAATAAAGGTTTTGTGCTCTACCACCCAAGGATCGACCACGTCTATGTGTTGTAGCGCGACTAGGTTTGCTCTTTCAAAGTTGGCGAGTCGACCCTCGAAGTCGACATGCATTTCGCGGCGACCCTCATGGTGACCCCATCCAGCGAGCCTGCTGAGGTGCCTGTTGACGGGCAGACCAACGGGGTTCTCGATGCCTAGATAATTCGTGCAGTAGGAGATGCACTCTTCGGTCAGAAAGCCCCTGGCTATACTTCCCTCTGGACGTGACATGTTGCGAACATATCCTTTGATGACACCATTCATCCTTTCGAACGGCATCATGCTGTACAGGAACGTCGGCCCGAGTTGGATGATATCCTCCACGATATGGACCAGAAGATGCACCATAACGTCGAAGAATGCGGGCGGGAAGTACATCTCAAGCTCGCATAGTATCACCACGATCTCTTCCTGTAGCCTTCTGAGTTGCCTCATGCCAATCGACTTTCGAGAGATGACGTTGAAAAAGTTGCATAGGCCAAATAGCGTTTCGCGGACGCGCGCGTCCATGATCCCACGGATTGCAACTGGAATTATCTGCGTCATCAGCATGTGACACTCGTGAGACTTCATCCCGCTAAACTTCTGCTTCGCTGGGTCTAGGTATCTGCTTATCTTCCCCGCGTAACCGTAAGGAAGTTTTACTCCTAGGAGGCAGGTGAAAAACTGCTCGATCTCCTCCTGACTTAGAGTGAAGCACGCGGGAGGGTAGTCATTTCCGGTCTTCTTGGCCTTTTTGCCTTTGCGACGACTTTCTGTGTCCTGCTTCGCCTCATCATCATCATCATCATCATCATCATCATCATCATCATCATCATCATCATCGTCATCATCATCACCATCATCATCATTAGCGTGAAGCTCCTGCCTGATGCCCATTGATTTCAAGTCTGCCCTTGCTTTCGGCCCATCTTTGGTCCTCTCTGGCATGTTGAGCAGGGTACCAAGCAGACTCTCGCACACGTTCTTCGTGATATGCATGACATCAAGGCTGTGAGGCACATGGTGGATCTTCTAGTACGGCAAGTCCCAGAAAACAGACCTCGTTTTCCATACCTTCAGCAGCGGCTCTGGCGCCTTTCGCTTCTTTCCCGGCTCTAGCGCCTTTTGCTTCTTTCCCGACAGTGGGCAGTCTTTCCAATTTTTCAACAGCTCGTCTATTTCCTCGCCGCTCCTCGTACACGGGCATGTTCGGGGTTCGGTTTCACCATCGAACAGATCCTTGCGTTTCCTCCACGGGTCATCGTCGTGAAGCCACCTTCGATGTCCCATGAACATGGTTTTCGAAGACCCGGGATCTCTATCTAGCTGGCGATACGTTGTGTCATCCATGCACCTTACGCATCCAGAAAATCCGCGGACCACCTGCCCCGCGAGATATCCGTAACCGAGATAGTCGTGCACCGTCGTGAGCAGTGCGGCTCTCATAGGGAAATATTCTTTCTCTGCGGCGTCCCACGTATTGGCTGGCGTTTTCCACAGCATGTCTAGCTCCTCCTTCAGCAGCCCCAGATACAGATTGATGTCGTTCCCTGGTTTTTTCGGCCCTTCAATTAGCATACTCATGTGAATTTACTTCCTCTTCATGCACAACCAAGGGGGAAGGTTGTACATCCACACAAACACAGGCCAGGTGCTATGTGTGCTTCTCGGGCTGCCAAACGGATTGACTCCATCGGTGCTCGCGCCCAGCACGATGTTCCTTGAATCCTTCCCAAATTCTGGGTATTCGAAGTTCAACGCTTGCCACTGGCTCGCATCCTTAGGGTGACTTAGCATCTTGTCTTTTTTATTTATCTCCGGATCATTTCCGTCATCTTCCCGCTTCTTCTCCTCCCTATCCGCGTGCCAACGCATGAGCTTTGCTACCTTAGGGTCCGCGAAATACCGCTGCAGACGAGGAGTGATCGGAAAGTACCACACCAATTTTCGAGGAGCTTTCTTCCTCTTCTTGTATCGAGTGACGCCGCACACCGGACATATGGTAGACTCCGCATGTTCGTCCCGATAAATGATACAATTGTTCATGCACACATGGTATTTCACGTGCGGTAAATCCAGAGGACACACGATTTTCTTCGCCTCCTCGAAACTGGTCGGGCAGTTGTTCCCCTTGGGAAGACATTCGTGCCAGAATGACATGTTCTCGTCGAAGCATGCGTCGGTCATTTTGTGTTTTACCTTCATCTCCAGAGCCATGAGCGTTACGTTCAGGCGGGTATCCTCGGGCTTGCATCCTTCATACAATGGAGTAACCGCGTCTATCTCCAGTTGATCCAGCTTGGCTTTCTCTCGGGCGGCAGCTCTTGCGTTATCCGTCTGCTTGAGAAGCAGCTCTTGAATATGAGGGTCCTGCACCCAGCCTCCATCGTCGTCTGCTCCGGCATCTTCATCTTCATGATCATGCCCTTCGTCTTGATCTTCCTCATCATCATGTACGACATCTTCTACATGATGACTGTGTACAGCATCACCGTCGTGATCATGTCCTGGAGATTCTTCGTCTTCTCGCCCGCCCTCGCCGCGGTGGTACTTGTCTTGTTGCCCTTCCTCATTTCTTGCCCGGCCCCCATGGATGACTTCATAGTCATCTTCATCACCTTGCCACCGATAGCCATCCATGAAACCACGCAAGAGCAGGTGGTCCTGCACCTGCCCGGAATCCGGGTCCGCAATAAGGCTCTTCAGCTTGCATCTTCGACACGGACATCTTATCTCCGTCTCGTTCTTTTGAAGCATCTCGGCCTTCGCGGAGCTCAAAAACCTATTCACGATGCCTTCAGTCATCGTGCGGACCATGGTCGCCTGCGGGGTAGAGCAAAATGATATTTTAGAACCAAGAAAAAATTTGGCATGACCTTCCCTAAAAATAGGACCAAAAAGAATGCATAGTGCCAAAATTCTCGCCGAAACGGAAACGAATCAAAACATTTCGGCAAAATATTGGAAACTATCGCATTTCAAATACCGGTACCTTCAAACACAAACATATATGCAACACCACAAACACATGCAACACCACAAACATACATAGATCTAGCTAGGCCACAAAAAGTGCATGTGCACGTTGTTGGAGCGAGCTAGGGAGAAAAAAAGTAGATCTACATCATGAAGATAGCTTTCCCCTTACTTACCTATCAAAAAAAGGTAATTTCACCACTTAACTTTGATGAATCTATGGTGGAAATGAGGTGAGGAGGAGGAGATGGCCGAAAGCTTGGAGAAGGAGGTGGAGGGAATGACGTGGGGAAAGTGAGTGGGTAGGTGTGGGGCTGTCCAAAATATCTTGTTGGGGTCCCAGGTTACTAATGGCGCACCACCAACAAATGCGCCATTAGTAACCCTGGTTACTAATGGCGCACCTGCAGGTGGTGCGCCATTAGTAGTTTTGCAAAAAAGTAAAATATATATATATATATATATATATACTAGTGGCGCACCAGGTAATAGTGTGCCATTACTAGTTTAAACTAGTAATGGCGCACTGTGAAACGATGCGCCATTAGTAGTTTTGCAAAAAAAAGAATAATTTTTTTTACAGTAATGGCGCACTGTCTGCTTGGTGCGCCATTACTACTTAGAACTAGTAATGGTGCACTTCGACCTGATGCGCCATTAGTATGTATGGAAAAATGGAAAATAATAATTTAATACTAGTGGCGCACCCTGTTTCTGGTGCGCCATTAGTGTCTTCCACACTAATGGCACATCACCAACCGGTGCGCCATTAGTATATAGTAGTGGCGCACTGCTTCCATGGTGCGCCATTAGTATCAATCCTATCTATAGCCCTTTTCCTAGTAGTGCGAGCACAAGGCGCGCATCGGACGCTCCTCCGACAGAGGATGCGGACAGGCTGTCTGCCACAAATTCTGAAGTAGAGAGTGCCATGAACCACAGGCGTCGCCGGACAGTTCTACGCGACGCTTGTTTCTCCCAAGAGGCTTTAGATGCCTTTAATTCGGGAGATGCGTACCTCCGTGCCGCTCAAAATGGTTTTGCCAGAGCCACGGAGCAGTATGTAAAAGACATACGGGTAAGAAAATTTTGGTCAAATATATATATATGCCAGTAGCCCCCGAGACTTGAAGCAGTTAGAGCAACTGATTTAAGGATCATTTAATATGCAGGTTCTTACAGAGAAGAATACCGTACTGTCCCAGGAGCTGGAAAAGTGCAAGGCCCAACTAGAGGCCGCACTAGCCGCAGCAGGGGAGCCCAAAGAGATCCCCTCAGGTAAGATACACTTCGAAAGATTAGTATTGTGCGGTGTGGGTGCAAATCTGACAAATCATATTGCAGATGGCGCCGGACTCGATCCGAAAAAGCAACAACTCTTACGCCGGCTAAAGGCCGCTGAGAGTACGTTGACAAAGGTGAGGAGAGAGAAGAATGATCTTCAGGATGCCAACACCAAGCTGGACGTCGAACTTAAAGATGTTCGTGGCCAGCTGTCGGACTCCACGAAGGAGAATCAGCGGCTTCGACGCGACATATTTAGTAAGTGCTTGAACAAACTTTGAAAAAAGAGTTCGGCGAGGAAGTCGACTAACAGAGTAATGTCTGTAGGTATGCTCACAGGTCATCCTGCAGAGGAGATGCTTGGTTCTACGGGTGACCTTCTTCCCGAACTCTGGCAACTGCACGAACGAATTCGGCAGGCGATGCGAGGCGTTGCCCAAGCCTTATGGCCTGCCCACTTCGTGCCCGAGGGCCTTGGAGAGCTTGCGGAGAAGCTGAAGGGAGCTCAGCGGCGCTTCCGGTTGTCGAAGATATCGGCCTGCCGACAAGGCGCTATGGAGGCCTGGACCATGGTGAAGAGCCGTTTTACGAAGTCTGACCCAAACCATATGGCCGAGGTCGGACCAGTGGGGCCTGACGGGAAGGAGATCCCTGTAAACTTAGTATATGGCCAAGTAGAGTTGGCCGCGAAGTATTCACAGCAGGACTGTAAATTAGACAGCCTGTTAGATGGTATAGAAGAGGAATACAATCAGTCAGAATGACTGTGTAATTTTGAATTGACATGTGTAATGCCTTCTAGCTGGATTGTAGATCGTTTGTCGTTGCCGACCTTTTCGCTTCAACCTCGGGACCTGATGGTCCGGAGTGTGTCCGAATACCCTAGCGGTTATATAAGAACCGAGGTATGTGTGGAGACCAAGCGTAGGGGTCATCAGTGCTTTATCAGACAAGTGCCCAACTAGTTATGTTATATTACATGGTTAGTAAGAAACATCTTCGAGAGAGAATAGTTCCGTTAAGGGTTCCTTTTGCTGGGAGTCATGCCCTAAGGTGCATGTCTGGACTGCGTGAAAAGACGCAGAAAAAAAAGCATCTGGGGGCGCAAAAAATGAGTAAAAAGATCATCTTTTATTTCACCGACCGAATATTACCTTAAGAACGCTAGCTTCAGGCTTCACCCAGTTTGAGGTACACGTCCGCCTGACCCGGCAGTAAAAATCGCAGAGGTGCTCCCTTTACCGCCTAGCCGAACAATCGGGAACGTAGGGGTAAGCACAGGAGCCAGGCAACCCAGCTTGGCCAAAACTTAAGTCATATCGATGCATATAATGGTCAAGAAAAAGGTACATGCGGAAGTTTGACGCATGTGTTGGGCGTGAAGCCCGTATAAGTAAGCTTCTGTTAAGGAAGCCCCCAGGTTTAATGAGCGCGAGTGGCGCGTCACTAGATGAGCCTTTAAGGGCTATAAAAGAAAAAATGGGAAGGAGAGAAATGTAAGATAGAAAAATGCAAAAAAGAATGGACAGAGGAAGGAGACGAACACAGAGTCCGGCGCTAGGCATAGAATCTTCGGAGACGGGTGGCGTTGCACGGGTTCACCTCGAGTCGGTTGTTCGACGCATATCGCAGGCGGTACGCCCCACCAGTCAGGACTTGGTCGATTATGAATGGACCTTCCCACTTGGGCTTGATTTTGTCCTTTTTCTTATCTGGCAGGCGTAGAACTAGTTCGCCAACATTGTAATTTTTGGCCCGTACTTCTCTGCTTTGATATCTTCGGGCCTGCTGTTGGTAAAATGCGTAATGGGCTTTTGCCACGTCACGCTCCTCCTCCAAGGCGTCCAAGTTGTCCTGCCGATCAAGCTCGGCTTCTCTTTCTTCGTACATGCGCACTCTAGGTGAGTCATGAATTATGTCGCAGGGCAGAACTGCTTCTGCGCCGTACACCATAAAAATGGTGTGTATCCGGTGGTGCGATTTGGCGTGGTCCGCAGCCCCCATAGCACGGAGTCGAGCTCCTCTACCCAATGCGTGTTAGATTCCTTGAGGGACCGCACCAGTCTGGGTTTAATTCCGCTCATGATAAGACCATTTGCACGTTCGACCTGGCCGTTGGTTTGTGGGTGATAGACGGAAGCATAATCGAGCTTGATGCCCATGTTTTTGCACCAGAGTTTTACCTCGTCGGCGGTAAAGTTTGTACCGTTGTCGGTTATGATGCTGTGGGGGACGCCATAACGGTGTACAACCCCGGATATGAAGTCTATCACAGGTCCGGATTCGGCCGTTTTAACAGGCTTGGCTTCTATCCATTTGGTGAACTTATCCACCATGACCAGTAAGTATTTTTTCCTATGGGTCCCACCTTTAAGGGGTTCGACCATGTCAAGCCCCTAGACCGCAAAAGGCCAGGTAATGGGTATAGTTTGGAGTGTGATGGGTGGCATATGGCTTTGGTTGGCAAAAAGTTGGCAACCAGTGCATCGTTAGACTAGGTCCTGAGCGTCTGCCCAGGCCGTCGGCCAATAAAAGCCTGTACGGAAAGCCTTGCTAACAAGGGACCGAGCAGCGGCATGGTGACCACCGAGTCCGGCATGAATTTCAGCCAGAAGGTTCCGCCCTTCCTCTTCGGAGATGCACCTTTGAAGGACTCCGGTAGTGCTTTTCTTATAAAGCTCTCCCTCATGGACTCTATAGGCTTTAGATCGCCGCATTATGCAGCGGGCCTCGTTTTGGTCCTTCGGGAGTTCCTGCCTAGTAAGGTAGGCTAGGAATGGTTCTGTCCACGAGGCGATAACCGCCATTATTACGTGGGCTGAAGGTTTAATTTCGTTGGCAGAGCCTCCAATTGTGTCAGATTGTTCGGCGTCGAGTGGTGTGGCTGGGTTCGGGCTGTTATTTGCGGGTTCCCCCTCCCATGCTACGGATGGCTTGAACAATTTTTCCAAAAAGATGTTGGGGGGACTGCATCGCATTTTGCTCTGATGCGTGCTAGGACGTCCGCCGCTTGATTGTTTTCTCCAGCTATATGGTGAAACTCCAGCCCTTCGAACCGAGCTGACATTTTTAGGACGGCGTTGCGGTAAGCTGCCATTTTTGGGTCCTTGGCGTTGAAGTCTCCATTTATTTGGGATATCGCGAGGTTTGAATCCCCGCGTACCTCTAAGCGTTGGATACCGATGGATACTGCTATCCGGAGGCCATGTAGGAGGGCCTCATATTCGGCTGCATTGTTGGAATCCATGTACATGATCTGGAGGACATGTTGAACTGTGTCTCCTGTGGGGGACGTCACGATGACGCCGGCCCCCAGTCTGGCCAACATTTTGGAGTCGTCGAAATGCATAATGCAGTTTGAATATGTGTCGTACTCTTTAGGGAGCTCGGCCTCCATCCATTCTGCGACGAAGTCGGCCAAAACGTGCGATTTAGTAGCTCGCCGTGGCTTATAGGTTATATCGAACGGGAGAAGCTCGATGGCCCATTTTGCAATCCGGCCCGTTGCATCGCGGTTGTTGATAATATCGTTGAGTGGCACTTCCGAGGCTACTGTTATGGAACACTCTTGAAAGTAGTGTCGTAGCTTCCGGGATGCCATGAATATCGCGTATGCAATCTTTTGATAATGCGGGTACCGTGATTTGCATGGAGTGAGGACAGTGGACACGTAGTAGACTGGCCTTTGAAGGGGGAATTTTGTCCGTCCGTTTCCCGCTCGACAACGAGCACTGCGCTGACATCTTGGTGTGTTGCTGCAATGTACAATAACATTGGTTCGCCGGTGTTTGGCGCAGCCAGGACTGGGTTTGTTGCCAATATAGCTTTTATTTCATCAAGTCCGGCCGTGGCGGCATCTGTCCACTCGAAGTGTTCGGTGCGCCGAAGGAGGCGATAGAGGGGTAGTGCCTTTTCTCCCAAGCGGGAGATGAAGCGGCTTAAAGCCGCCACGCATCCGGTTAATTTTTGTATTTGTTTAAGGTCCTTTGGGACATCCAGTTGTGACAAAGCTCGGATCTTGGCTGGATTTGCTTCAATTCCTCTACCGGATACAATGAAGCCCAAGAGCTTTCCGGCTGGAACACCGAAGACGCATTTTTTCGGCTTGAGCTTGATGTCATATTTTCGGAGGTTATCGAATGTAAGCCTCAAGTTGTGCACTAGAGATTCGACATGTCTTGATTTGACGACCACATCATCCACATACGCCTCCACTGTTTTGCCGATCTGGTTTGCCAGACATGTCTGGATCATGCGCTGATATGTTGCGCCGGCGTTTTTCAGCCCGAAGGGCATTGTGTTGAAGCAGAATGGGCCGTATGGTGTGATGAATGCTGTTGCAGCTTGGTATGATTCTGCCATCTTGATTTGATGGTAACCGGAGTATGCATCGAGGAAACACAACGAATTGTGTCCTGCGGTGGCATCGATAATTTGATCGATACGGGGGAGGGGGAAGGGATCCTTTGGGCCTTGTTAAGGTCTTTAAAATCGACACACATGCGCCAGGATTTGTCCTTCTTTGGTACCATCACCAGGTTTGCTAGCCAGTCCGGATGTTCTATGTCTTTGATGAATCCAGCCTCCAATAGCTTGGCTAGCTCCTCTCCCATAGCTTGTCTCTTGGGTTCGGAAAAACGCCGAAGGGCTTGTTTGACAGGTTTAAATGCTTTTAGGATATTTAAGCTGTGTTCGGCTAGCCTGCGTGGGATCCCTGGCATGTCTAAAGGGTGCCAGGCGAAGATGTCCCAGTTCTCTCGTAGGAACTCTCGCAGTGCGGCATCTGAATCAGGGTTCAGTCGTGCCCCGATGGAAGCTGTTTTGTTGGGGTCCATTGGATGGACCTGGAATTTGACTATTTCGTCAGCTGGCTTGAAGGATGTGGATTTGGATCTCTTGTCGAGTATCACATCATCCCTGTTAACCGTGGAGCGCAGCGCAGTCAGTTCCTCGGCCGCTAAGGCTTCGGATAGTGCCTCAAGGGCTAATGCGGCCGTCTTGTTTTCAGCGCGGAGTGCTATATCCGGATCACTAGCTAGAGTGATAATTCCGTTCGGCCCGGGCATCTTAAGCTTCATGTACCCGTAATGGAGTATTGCTTGGAAGATTGTGAATGCTTCCCACCCTAGTAAAGCGTGATATCCGCTCTTAAATGGGGCCACCTGAAACGTGACTTCTTCGGACCTGTAATTATCTGGCGTGCCGAACACCACATCTAATGTGATTTTTCCTGTGCAGCGCGCTTCCCGACTGGGGATTATTCCTCTAAAGGTTGTGCTGCTTTGCTCGACGCGGTTCCAGTCTATTTCCATTTTTTGAAGGGTTTCCTCATAAATGAGGTTCAGTCCGCTGCCTCCATCCATGAGCACCTTGGTGAGGCGAAAGCCGTCCACTATGGGACTGAGGACCAATGCAGCTGGTGCTCGGGCTGTTCGGAATCTAGGTTCGTCACTTGCGTTGAAGGTAATGGCAGTGTCGCTCCATGGATTTATTGTTGCAACTTGATAGACTTCGGCGAGGCTGCAGAGTGTTCTTTTTCGCACATTGTTTGATGCAAAAGTCTCGAAGAGTGTGAGAACGGTACTGGTGTCCTTGGGCTGGCTTTCTATGGCCTCCAGAATTAAGAGGTCCTCGCCGATTTTGGCCACCTGTCGGAGTATCCAACATGCTCTAAGGCTGTGAGTTGGTGTGGCGTCCTCTGTACTGTGAATTCTACAGGGTCCATCAAGCCATCTTTCCAGTACGGTTCCGTGCCCTATAGAGGGTTTTGGCTTTTTGGTGTTTATCCCGGGTGTCCTATGATGATGCACCCTCTTAGTTCGGACGGGATTACTATTCAAGGCCGGATTATCCCAAAATTTTATTTCGGTTTTCCAGGCGCTTTCCATCGCACAGTATTTTCGTACTATGGACGCCAGGTCAGCGAAGCATGTAATATCATGACGACTTACGGCGTTAAGGATTCCCTTGTCTGTGCAATTACTGCAGAAAATTGAGATTGCGTCTCCCTCGCGGCAATCCTTTATCCTGTTCATAACCAGGAGGAATCTGGCCCAGTAACGATGTACTGTTTCCTTGGGCCTCTGCCTGATTTGGGAGAGATCGCTTATGATCGGGTGGGCGGGTCTCGTTGAATCTGAAACCTCACCCAATCCAAGATTCGGAGGTCGTAGAGTTTCCGAACTCTGAAGTTCGGATTCTTGGATGTTGTCCAATGAATCTGGCCCGTTGCCTGATCCTAAGCTCAGGTCTTGAGTTACATCCTCCCCTCCGCGGGTATCCGGCTTGGAGGGGTCGGGCATTCGGATGTAGCTAGTCCTTAAAATTGATGAAGGGTCGCCGCACTGCGCCTCTACCACGGCAATGTGGTGGGTGACTTGGGGAGAGTTAATTACTCTTAGATCGGGTTTAAACCCAACGTGGTCGTAATCCGTAGCGACCCCCAGGGCGGCGATGCGATCCAAGAACTCGTTTACGGAAGAGAGCTCCATTGGATCTAGCTGCTCGACGAGCTCCGAGCTGACGTGTAGGTTGCTTTTGATGACTCGAGAGGTCACCGTCGGCGCAGCAGCCGAATAGGCGGTCATGAGGAAACCACCTAGCCGGAGAGTTTGGCCGACAGCCAAGGCTCCCTTAGCAACGGCGCCGTCTTTAAAGACGGGAGGAGGCATCCTTCCTGATTGCGACGGCACAGAGGAACTCTCAATGAAAGCACCAATGTCGGTGTCAAAACCGGCGGATCTCGGGTAGGGGGTCCCGAACTGTGCGTCTAGGCCGGATGGTAATAGGAGGCAGGGAACACAATGTTTTACCCAGGTTCGGGCCCTCTCGATGGAGGTAAAACTCTACATCCTGCTTGATTAATATAGATGATATGGGTAGTACAAGAGTAGATCTACCACGAGATCAAGGAGGCTATACCCTAGAAGCTAGCCTATGGTCTGATTGTTGTATCTGGAGTTGATGTCCTACGGGCTACAACCCTCCGGTTTATATAGACACCAGATAGGGTTAGGGTTACATAGAGTCGGTTAAAATGGTAGGAGATCTTGAATGTCCGCATCGCCAAGCTTGCCTTCCACGCCAAGGAAAGTCCCATCCAGACACGGGACGAAGTCTTCAATCTTGTATCTTCATAGTCCAGGAGTCCGGCTGAAGGTATAGTCCGGCTACCCGAACACCCCCTAATCCAGGACTCCCTCAATTACGATCCGAAATGGGTGGAGGGGGGCTGCCTTTGCGCCCACCATGGAACGACGTCTGCATGAAATTTTATTGCTATGCAAGGCTCGTCTCTTTTGCTCTACATGATCAGTTCCATTGTGTACAATAACTGGCATGCATAGGAATAAAACATAGTGAGATTATGTAAGGAGTGCATGCACAAATCCAGAGTGATGGTAGCAAACTGTGGATAGATCCAAAACCAATGATAGCAGGCAGATAGTAGCTTTAGTTAAAAAAATACAGATAATGGCTCCTTTAATGTTTGTTTGCACCCAACATGAAACTCATAGTAGACACCGGAGATTAACCAGATAGTAGACAGATAGTACTGATTGCTGCCCCAATATGTACCCCACAACCATTTAAAAACTCAAGTTTCAGCATTAGTTTGGACCTGACTCGGAGTCTAATAGGTGAACACGATGATAATGTAGCATGTCATCATATTAAGCGACGCATAACGTAAGCAGACACGGAAGAGTGCGACCTCTCTTGCGGACCCGTGTAGTCCTCAAGGTCATTTGCTCAGTTGATGATGGTAATGCAGTTGCCGTGGCTGCCGGCGGCAGGGAAGAAGATCTGAGGTGGCGAAAGACAGTCTGGAGAGCGGATCCCTGCTGTGGTGAACCCTTCCGTCATTGGAGCAGCTGAGCTGGGGTGGAACACAGTGCCGCAGGAGCAGGACAAACCATGCAAGGTTTTCTTTGACACATATCTGTAACAGAAGTAATTGAGTAAGGGCTTGTTTGAATTTGAGGATTCTAACAATGCAGGGATAGGAAATAGACAAGAATAGGATAGGAATGCACGTGCAAAATAGAGAATTTAAAAACACAGGATTTCTGCCAATCTGGGTGTTTGATTCACAACAATTGGAAGATCACAGGATGCAAAAAAGCATGGTGAGATTAAGTCAAACCACAAGAAAATGTACGGTTATAATGATATTATGCTACTATCTCTTAGTCTTGTGCTTGATGAATAGGAATATGAAAAGGAGGAGAAGTGGAAATTAGAATTCCTATGGTTTTTCTTTCAAGGAGACACTAAAGGAACAAATCCTACAGTTTTCATTTGCTCCATTCCTTTGCACCAAATTCATGAAAAGTAGTACCATAGGAAACTTTCCAATTCTGATGTTTTTCATTCACTTTTCCTTTCAAGCACTGGCGATTCTAGTAGGCAGGCTTGAGCAAGGAAAATCCTACACTAAAAAAATGTTTTTGTGCTACTTCTATTACTTTGGACCCAGGCCACTGCCATACTAGCTCAACTCCCAGGCCCATCGACAAATGCACAGCTCAAACGCGTAGAGATAAATAATGATGTCATTCAAGAGAGTCCATCACGGATAGCTAAGTTACCTGGCACCTCAGTGCTTGTCATATAGTAGGGTAAAATAATCGTATTTCCTGTTACTACGAGTGCTCAGTGGATAATATATATAACATGTAGAGTAAAAAAGAGATGCAACAAGTGTACAACCTCTTTGGCAAAGCCATGTCGATCTCAGCGTGATTGGGTTGGCCGGTGAGGATGCTCCGGCTAACTTGGCCGTCGGAGGAGGGGAAGAAGATCTTAGGCGTCTGGAGATGGAGCCCGAGGTACTGCTCCGCTGTGATGGAGGGTTTCATCGTTGGAGCAGCTCCGGTGAGTTGTACGACGCCGAGGCTGAAGCATGACAAGAGAGACAACGAACAACAACCTGACTGGAATTCTAATAGCATCTCCAATATATGACGTAAAATACATAACCACAAAGTGCTAGATGTAAGATACATCAGTTGCTCATCTCTGAACTTAACTGTCGAAACTGAACTTAACTGTCGAAACTGAACTTAACTGTCGAAACTGAATTTTGCTGCCGAAACTAAATTTTGTTGTCGAAACTGAACGCACTAGCAAGGTGAGGCTACACGTCGGTCGACTTACTTTTTCATCTCTGGTCAGTCGATTTTGCAGCCGTCGGATACGAAATCAAGGGCCTGCGGTTCATCTTAAACCTCCACCCCCTGAGCTGCCAGCCACCACCGGCCAAACAACAGCCCCCCGCCGCCCGCGGCCGGTGGTGCGCCACCCCGCCTGCCCCGAAAACACTCCCCACCGCCGGTCCACCGCCGCCCCGGCCATCCCTCTAGGCCCCCCCGTGCTGAGCTTTTTCTCCGGCGATCCCCAAGCCACCGCCCCACCAATGCCCCGCCACCGCCGGCAACCACTGCCCCCATCCTGAACCCTAAGATAGATAGTGGGGTACCTCTCCGGTGATCCCCCCCTCCCCGCTGCGGCTGGTTCTTCCTTCACCCCGGCGAGCCCCCCCCCCCCTGAAAATCGACTGACCCAAAAGTCGATTCAGTCGACTGAAGTGTAGCTAAATCGGAGCAGCATCGCAAGCAAGAGCAAGAGCGAGAGCAGCAGCGCGTGCAAGAGCAATAGCAAGAGCAGACCAGGCAAGGGACCGAGAGCAAGAGCAGAGCAGCAGCGCGAGCGAGAGCTAAAGCAGCAGCAGCTCCTACTAATGTGGACATTGCCGCCAAGGGAGCGACGCCGTGGAGGAAGTGGTCGGCGACACCGCCGTGGATGGAGCCGCACCGTGTCGGCTCGGAACCGAGCGCCGGCAGCACCGTGAGATCAAATCAAGAAGAAAATACGGCGATTAGTGTACAACCTCTTTGGTGGCGCCGATTAGGACACAGCTTCATCCGAGGAAACGGTGATGATGATGTTGTTCTGGTGGTGCAGGTGAATATGATGGTGTGGGAATGGAGGTGGCGCAAAAGACGAGGGGAACATCGGGGCAGCTCCTTGGAGGTGGAGGACGGGGTGGTTGAACCGGCGGGACAATGAGATCGACGACGGATCCTCATCCGGTATGATGGATGAGGGACGTCGAGGTGTTGCTGCGGACGATGTCGTCGGGGAAGAGGCTCCGGCTGGGTGGCGGACGGAGCAGGGTGTGGGGTTTCGTCGCGGGTTTTCGCGGCCTCGGTGTACGAATGGGTAGGCGGATGGGATGGCAGTGGGGAACCATGGCTTAGAGACGCGCTTGTCCGAAATGTGGGGTAAGTTACGAAAGTACCCCCACTGATTTGAGGCGGTTCTTTCGGTTCAGGGGTACCACGGGCATTTCGCGTGTCGGGATTTCACAGGAGGTGGGAGTTTTCGCGCGCGTTGTAGTTTCGGAATAGCAAGGCGCGGGTTGAGATGGAGGGAGTTGTCGGAGCACAACGAGACAAAGATATATCTTAAATATTTCGGGCTAACAAGGCGCGGGTTGAAGAGGCGGGAGTTTCGCAGCATGATAGACAGAGACGCTAGCTTGAATTTTCGGCATAACAAGGCGCGGCTTGAAATTTCGGAAGAACAAGCTTAATGTGTACCCCAAAAAAAGACAATTTGCACCTCAACACGCACAACACACACAAACACCATTTAGACTAGAGGAAGGCACACCTGCATTGCACGCATGAGATTTGGCAACCAAATTATGAATAAATACCACATTATAGCGTGCAAGCTTTGAGTCATATATGCATGATGTAGATGTTCGTTTAATTCTTATTGTTCATTTATCATCTAGTTTTTATAAGAAAGCTAATCTATTTTAAGATTCATGGAATTATGCGTCGTAAGACATAAAGTAAAAATAAATAATGGCAAATCATGTAGAAAAACATTTGGGCAATTCTGATACGGAAGATTCCAGAACAAATAAGAAGTGCTTGTGTTTTGATGTTTGTTTATTATGCTTAAGTTCAACCATGGAGTCTTCTAGATTATACATGTGGCGAAATCTGGAGGAATCTAGATGATATCCAACGGCCAGTGGTGCTCAAATTTGCCATCTTTGGACCATCGGATTCGCCTCATCCAACGACCATCTTTCAAAGTTAAAGTTACCCGCACACAATATAAAAAAATATAAAATATAGTATATATATAGGGGTATAGATATAGATATGTGATGCGAAAGCCGCCCATCATTTCCAATTAGAATAGTGTGTCCATGCACGGATGCGACGTCGCCAAATGATGTCTGCCATCAGTATCTCAAATTCAAATCAGTCTGACCTTGTTCAATATGTATACATTACAACATGCTCGTTTCCAAACCACACCGTGCAGATCTCCGTTATATTCCTGCATGCATGGGTTTCAAACATCAGGATCTCTTATTCAAATATTTGAATTCAACTTTACATTGATTATGACCTCACCTATTCTTTTACACCCACACAGTAGTCTTCTCTTTATAATTGTACCACTAACTTTCTCTCGTGCATGCATGCACACACACTACCAGTCGGCATTATCCATCGCATGCATGCAATCTTTTTCTTCAGGTCGGTCTCCCATGAAGGCACACACCCACACACATCCCCCTCTCCATCATATCGGGCATTCTTTATCTCTCACGCGTGCATGTGCAACGATCAATGTTCCTCTATGTATGTGTGTATATAGCTAGGTCTTTCATAGTTTTCCACACAAACCGATCAATCGATATATCCAGTGAGGTCTCACCCTCTTTCCCACGTCCACATCGATCAATCTATACCTCTATATATAGGATTAACATATATAGCTAATACACCCACATTAATTATATATCCAACGCCCCCTCTCATCATCCATGCCTTCTGCTTCATCTCTCAGACGCGTGCACAATGGCGAAGACAGGGGGCAGTAAGGGCCCTACCCCCTCCCCCCTAACATCACTATATATCGAGGCTAATACGAATGTGATCATTAGACAATTGCTGCTAAAAATGGTTTAAGTTCATGAATTGACCCTCCTCGTAAAGGATTAGCAATGCTTGGCCCCCTAGCTCATTTATTTTTCATGGCTCCGCCACTGTGCGCAACAGCGCACGTGTTCGCCTCCTCTCTCTAAATATCAATCTCGCACTTGTGCATTCCTTCATAGTCTCCCTCCACTCGGCCCCTCGCACCATCTTCTAGCCCCCCACCGTATTTTGCCACATGTACAATCTAGCAGACTCCATGGTTGGACTTAAGCATAATGCACAAACCTCAAAACAACAGTGGTTCTCTTTTGTTCTAGAATCTTCCGTATCATAACTGCCCAAACCTTTTTTTCTAGTTGAATTGCCATTATTTGTTTTTACTTTACTTTACAACGCACAATTCCGTGAATCATAAAATAGATTAAGGGCTTCTTTGATTCAAAGGATTCTCAAAGGAATTTTGGAGGATTCTAATCATTAGGAATTTTTCCTATCTTGGTTGTTTGATTTGTAGGATTGTAAACCATAGGAATTTTTCCATATGATTCATTGCACTAGATTTCATAGGAAACATCCCATCCACTCAAACCTCTTTGAAAGAATTCTGCGTTTTTTCTATGCACAATAAAACACTCGTACAATCCTATAGGATTCAAGACGACATTCCACTATAATCCCATGTTTTTCCTATTCCCGCATTCTTAGCTTTTTTATGAAAACTAATTGATTTTGAATGAGATGAACTATAAGAATTAAATGAAGGGCTACATCAGGCATATATGACTCAGAGCTTACATGCTATAGTGTGGTATTTATTCATAATTTGGTTGCAAAATCTGATGCGTGCAATGCACGTGTACCTTTCTAGTACTTCAAGTATGTGCAAAACACATAAATTAGAATACCAATGGCACACTACACAGTGTCTCTCTTACAGTTCATGAAGCCACGTGGCACATGTGGAGGCGTTGTCGCGACTTCCTTGCATGGATTCATCACAGTGACGTGCTGCTGGTTCCAGAAGAATGTACTCATCCTCACTGAGCCATACTGGCGGTACATGCACGAAGCGAAGATGTGCACGCACGCCACGCACGCACTCATTCCCTCGCACACACACGCGGGTACACGGGCGGATGCAATTTTGTACCAAGATCCACCCCATGTGATAATTTAACGCGTGTAAAGTTGTTCACTTCATTGATGGTCAATTAATATAGTGCATGCAAATTGAGTGGACGTGAGGGCGGAAGAAAGACATTATTACTCCACTGCGCGCATGCGAGTAGTTAAATCGTGGGTTGCTAGTAGTACTTCCATTGGTCTCCTTCGTATTTTGTGCCAATTTTTGACAGTAACATAATATTTATGCATTTGAGAAGTGTAGTACTTGAAATTTATGTTCCGCTAAACTCATCGGGAGCCGTTTTGGGCCTCAAAACCAAAACCATCAATTAATCTTTACCTTGTTCCCATCACATTCGAAAGCCTGCTCACACCTACTAGTACGTACCAAACCTGAACGTGTTCCCACTATGCAGGTATTAGTACTAGTGCTAGTACTTAGGTTATAAAAAGGGGAACTACCTAACCGAAAATTACTCTACCTTTCCTCCTCATAAGTGCTTCTTCTTCGTCCGTCGTTGCCATGGCCGGTGAGCAGAGCTCTAGGTCGAGAACTACTCGTAACAAGGGAGCGGCAACCAAGGCTGCGGAAAAAAAAGAGAGGGCTCGCCGCCACGCAGAGACCTCGAAAGATCTCTCACGGGCAGGCGATGGCTCCCAGGAGCGCCCTAGCCACGGAGGCGAACATGCCGAGCCGGCGGAGCTGGAGTCGTTATCCCTCGATGGCATGCCCGATCAGCTCAATAAGCAGAAGGAGTTCATCCAAGGCTTGATGGAGTTGCTGAAGGAGAGTCTCAATTACATGCCCGTTGAGCTCAATCAGCAGGGGGAGTTGACCGCCGGCTTGGTGATGCTGCTGAAGAAGAGCATTGCCTCGGAGAAGAAGGCGACCGGAGAAATCCAGCGACTTCAGGAGGACAAGGCAAAGCTCTGCCACGAGATCGACCTGTTGAAGGAGAAGAACACCGGCTGGAAGAAGCTGCATGAAAATAGTAGTTCCTCGATGAAGATGCTGCAGGCCCTCGTCATGGAACATAAGGAGGAGTTGGCGAAGCTCTGCATCGAGCACCCGACTGCTGTCAAGGTACGTAATGCGGCTGTGGAACAGATGATGAAGGCTCGTGTCGAGAAATCCCGCGTCATGGACAGAATGAAGAAGATGGCGGAGGAGACGCGTAAGGAGATGGAGGTCGTGGAGGCGATGAAGAAGCAGTTACAAATCCGTGGTGAATTAGATCATTTGGCGTGATAATCTTCCTTCTTCTTTTGCTCCTGTGTTTCATCTCTTGCTTCGGGTGTTACACCGCACGTGTCACGTTCTCTGTGAGGCATGAATAGAACAATGGTTTTTTTTGAGGGAACGAATAGAACAATGCTAACAATGAGATAACTAGCAAATTAGATCATTTTTTATCGCCATATGGCACTGGGTTGCCGTGTTTCGTGCTCCTCCGTCGCAGTACTACTCCAGTGGAAAACTTGAGTATACCGCACGGTTCTTTGCTCCTCCTCGGTCAGGTCATCGACGCATTTATACGAGCAGTCAAATCACAAGGCCCCGCCTTCCAGCAGTAATGAGCCGTCAAATCACAAAGGCCCTCGCCTCTCGTGAAAGCGACCAAGCTAGACTGCCCCGCCCTCTAGCCTTTTAAAAAATGTATACTTTTGTACAGCAGTAGTATCAATGGATTGCGCCATGGAGCAAAACTTGAAATTAAAAAAAAGGTGGTACATATAGAGAGCGCTCGTCGCCAAATTATGTATATAGTACTATTAAAAAGGCTAGTCACAATAATGGTGTCCAGCACAACCCACCCCTCAAATAAAACTAAGAGGGTGCTTGGATACGTTTTAGTCCCATGACTAAAAGTAGTGGGACTAAAACATGCTAGCCCCACCCATGCTTGGATCCAAATACTAAAAATCCTAAAATCAAGTTAATGAGCATTTATTATCCTCCAAACCCTCCAATCCAGAACTCGCCTGTGTTAAAGGAGAGGAGTTAAATGAGTAGAGAGAGGACTAATCCACATTTTAATAGGGGTACCCCTGACTAAAAAAATTTAGTCTCAAGACTAGTTTTAGCCCCTCTTTAGTCAGGGGTGCTTGGAACTTTAGCCTCTTAAAGAGACTATGTTTAGTCAGACTAAAATAAGTCCCTTGGATCCAAGCACCCTCTAAGCATCCTGGAATTCTTTGACAAAACTAAGCACCCTAAAATTCTTTGTCAAGTAAACTGCTGGCTATATGATATTGGCCATATATATTGTACGTATATAATGTGAAGAAACGAGTGGTAGTACTATACCAACTAAAAGATGAAATGTAAGAAATACTAGTATGTACGTACTGAAGAGTTAAAGTAATGAGAAGAAACATAACATAGTTCTGCTGGGGGCTCAGCACAACACACCCCTCAAATTAAATTAAGCACACCTGAAATTAAACTTTGCAACTATTCCAGTAGACACTGCATTAGAACCACCATGAGCAAAGACACTGCCACCTTACTCGGAGTCCTTGTCCATGTCCTTGACTTCGTCCTTGTCCCTCTTCCTCTTGGCCAATACTTCTTTGCTTGAACCACACACTTGGCTGTTGCTCTTCATCCAACCGTTGTAGATATTGAAGCAAAGGTATCCATCCATTGCAGCGTAGTGGATATGGTCTATATCTAGTACATTCCGCTGCCATGCATGACGATGAAACGTATATTGAGGTTTCTCCAGTTTACCATACGAAGGATGAACCATGGCTCCTGCCAGGGTCATCATTGAAGCTAGGCTGACGAGAGGACACCAGCCGATTCTTCTGGAGGTCGAAGGTGTTGCCTACAACGAGGCCTATCCGACCCAGGACTTCTTTCTCATTACCAAAGTCTACAGTAACGAATTTGACTAGGTTGCTCTCGAGGAAGTCCTTAAAATCCTGGCACTCAACGTTGGCATGGCATATGTGGTAGACCAAGCATAAGTCATGCACGCAAACCTGGATCACGGCGGGCTTCTTCTTCTCTTCGTCCTTTAGATCCTTCTCTCGTCCCAGGACTGAGGTGTACTCAACATCTAGCCCAGCGACCCACTCATCATCTGAGTCTTCGAACATGCGTCTGAAGCAAGAAAGGCATCCTTTCACCATCGCGGAAGAACGGGTGTAGATGACGTCGAACTCATCGCCGGTGATGGTTCTAACCTTGTACTCACTGCTGATCGTGGAGATTTGGGACGCCATGGATTTGGGAGGAGGGTTAGGATTAGTGGAACTGCCGTAATGTGAATGGACGGGACGACTAGGAGCGAACCACCGTAGTATTGAAGGACGTGCGGGGACGAGTAGGAGCGAACTACCAGCGTGCGAACGGCAGGGTAGTGGCTTTCCATTCCCCCATGATACGGGCTTCCGAGAGCCCTTGGATCTGAGATCGAAGAGTTGCATGGAGTGATTCTAGACCTATGGGTCAATATCCTATCCTGGAGGGTTATTCTGCAAATTTTCAGCAACTTAGCATGCGACCGTTTGTTCTCAGATCCAAGGGCTGCCAGCAGCCCGTATCATGGTCGCGCCTACCACGACCGTCGCGTCGCTCGCGTGGTCACGCCCTTGGAGATTTTACACAGTGCGTTAGGCTATCTGATGTTGGCATGTCATACATAGTCATCACTTAGTCACTCATACTACAACAAGCATGGCTATAAGGTTGGCTATAAGTGTATTTTTTTTACTCCTCTCTATCTCTTTCTTCGTACTCCCTCTGTCCCATAATATAAGAACGTTTTTGACACTAGTGTAGTGCCAAAAACATTCTTATATTATGGGACACAGGGAGTACTAGTATTTATTGCATTTGCCAAGGAGTGACCTCTTCCAATGAAATGGTGTTGCTAAGTTTGCTTCATTTAATTAGCTATAGACTCAAAATTGTCTTTTCACCTAGGTACACGCGCTTAGCACCATTTCTTCCTTGGGTCACCAAACTAGTCTCTCTCTTCTTGATTAACTTGCCACATCAGACTTTATGCCTATGTGGCAAGCTTAAGCACCTGTAGGAGCAAGTAAAAGTAAGTACAATAGTGCACTTTACATGGCATTTTTGCATATGTGGAGGAAAGAGAGGCAAGGAAAAAGTGGAGAAGTGGGCTCTCATGCAAGAGCCAGCCTCTACTACATGGTGGAGCATTAGGAGAGGGACCTGTATGGAGGTGGTCAGGAATCGGGAGACTCACGCCGGTCGTAGCGCCGCAGTTAAAATGATAATGGCAAGTCAAATCACGGGGCCCCACCTGTCCAGCAGTAACTCGTTGTCAAATCACACAGCCCTATGTTTGCAGCAGCCTACTCCCTCGTCTTCTCGCGTCTTTGTCGAACCGACTAGGCGGAACTGCCCCGCCGCCTACCGCGCAGGAAAAGCCCCGCCCTCGACTTTTAAATAGTATACAGTATACTAATTTTGTATCCATGGATTGTGCCCGCGCCATGGAGCAAAGCATCTAGAAAACAGTGGTACACATGTACGGAGTATACAGCACACCCATCGCGTTCGTGTCGCACCCCAGACGGTTGGTCGGTCTGGCACGCTGCTCTCCGAATGGAACGCGCGTCATATTGCGTTTGCACACACATGTGGGACAGCAATTGATAACTGACCATAGGCACACTCCCCGGCCCCGCAAGTCGGGTGACTTAATAGAAGAGGGAGACGAGCGATAGTACTAGAGAAGTGTTGTACTACGTTGGTGCCTAGACGATCCCTGCAAGACACGGAAGATCAGTTCGTCCATGCATGTGACCAGACTCCAGCAGACACGCCTGGATTGGCTATCGTCTACATATCGTGCAGGCTGTGTTGTACATGGGTGTAGTTGAAGTGAGAAATCTAAAAAAGGTTTCTTGTCATCTCGCAAAATTAGGTGTCATGTGCTTCGGATCACTGTGAGGGTTAAACAGTGACAACTGAGTTGGGCTAGTCATTGGGGGCACATGCACGATCAGTGACTACTCGGCTGCCATCTAGGTCAAGCCGGCTATGTTAATTAGGACATCTATCGACGGACCCCTTTTCTATGAGTTTATCTTTAATTTGAACTTTGTTCCTCGTCTAGTTTGTCCGTCGGGATTCATGTTGTCTCATTTGGGCAGTGAGGTTATGATTTCTTGTCATGTGGCATTTTTTCGTGTTATATGTTATAAGCCGGCGCTTCAGATCAAAATGACGACAACTGCGCCTCCGGGCCACGTGCATGAAGACTTCTCGACAGTCATTGACGAGGTCAAGCCGGCTCCGGTAGATAAAAGAAAACTAGTACTACTCCACTATGTAGGCAGGAGCCTCCGCGCTTGCTTACTAGTGTTGCTCTCTTCACACTGTCTCGGCCTCTCCAGATCTAAACACGACAGCGGTGGCCACACTCTCTCTCTCTACTCACCGTTGGTCACAGATCCAGCCGGATCCTCTCTGTCGGGGAAGGTGAGAAGGTGCAACGTTCACGCGGTCGTCCTCGGCGACGGCTCTTACCCACTGTTGGGCGCATCCTGATCAGCCTGCCTTGCCGTTCTCTCCCAAG
The DNA here is from genome assembly GCF_003073215.2 of Triticum urartu. NCBI lineage: Eukaryota > Viridiplantae > Streptophyta > Magnoliopsida > Poales > Poaceae > Triticum > Triticum urartu. The sequence continues at coordinate 709,126,902 of NC_053023.1, forward strand.
CACCGCTAGCGAGGGAGGGCCTCCGACCCCTTCTTCCTCGCTGTCATAGTGTGGGCAGATCCAGCCTCCCGCCGCCCACCTAGCGACATCCTGGCGACCATCAGGCATAACTTCCTTCGAAACCGGCCTTGCTCTACTTCCCGAGCTCCTGACGTCGCTGCATTTGTATCTTTTACTATTTCTCAGGGCCCCTTGTAGATAGGATCGATCGGCTGTTTGAAAACCACCTATTTTTATGTTTAAGAGGTAAAACTAGTTCATGCACTCGAATCTAGTACTACTTGGTTCAAACAAGGAAGAAAGGGGGTGGGGGTGGGGCATGATTTGTTACCTGAATCTAGTACTTGGTCGAAAGAGGAAATAATGGGGGTGAAAAGTAGCAGAGACTGGCTATCCAACTGGTCTCTAGGTCTAATAGGGAAATAAAGGGAAACGCAGTACAAACTCAATATAAACCCGATCTATTGGTTGAAAAAGGAAAGAAAGTGGGGACTGGGGGACAAGTCAACAGAGTAAGTACAGCACTAGATTTGCTAGCCACACAGTATAAGGTGGCTATACCGGACAAAAATGGGACCAACCCAGATATCATGTTCTGATGTTTGTTTCCCCAAGCCACTCTTATGTAATGCCACTGGTAAAATGTAGCAGTCGCACTATTAAAAGTAAGGACACGTTAAACCAATGTTATTTTCAATGTAATGCCTCTAGTAATATGAATCAATGGCACTTCTTTACATGTCCTGCTAAAATTTCCCATTAAGATAAGTTGGTTCTTTGTGTTAGAAATGCAAATGTCCTGGTCTGCCTACTCTCCCATGCCCAAAGTAATGTCGTATTTAACGGTTGTCATAGTTAATCCTAATGCCCACACTAATATCTAGCAATGCCAGTGCTTTAGAAATTGCTACTATCCTTGTAGGATTGCCATTTAGATAAGGAACATTCTTCTTTTCATTCGATGCATGTTTCATCACTTGTTAGTCACCCTCCTTTCCACCTTTTTTTGTGCAAACAGAGATATACATTTCACGCTTGATCTTAGTTGAACTGCACAAATGATATCCAAATTATAGTTGAGCATTCCTGGAGGTGCACAACCAACCTTGATGTTGCTCAATTTTATTGCAACTAATGAAGAAGAAGCTCTGTGGGTTTCGTTTTCTGATGGAAATGGAACTGGGGCTCGACCCCTTTTCTTAAAAAAAATTGAAGAAGAAGCTGCTAGCTCGCGGGACATTGCTTCATTTTAGGTGAACTGCACCAAAAGGTCCCATGAATTGAATCATCCATGTTGGTGACTGAAAGAGCCAGCTTCAGCATCCCAGTCTAAGCACCCCCGGCCTCCATCCTTGCGACGCACGGTACACCTCGTTTGTCACCTGCTCGACCCTAGTGTCACTGATAAAATGAAGTAATAATACAGTTAAAATAGAACGAGTGTCATCTCTATCATTTCATTCCAATGTAGATAAAGAAAGTGCTTCTCTTTGTTAATGTATGTTTCATCAACTAGTCCCATTGTTAATGTTTAAGCGTTTCTGCAAACTGGGGTGCTTAATTTTAGTTGATATGTACAAAAATAGAGATTTGAATGTCTCAAGGCGCCTCCTTGTACTACCGCTGTACACTGATGTTCATCACTGGCAGAAGGTGTATCTGGGAGACTTGGGACGATGTCCAGTATGAGGCTCGCAGGGCCCATCTCGCCCTCGCAGCATGGCATACTATGATACTATTGCAATATTTTCTTCTATTTATTTTGTGTGTTTCATAAACTAGTGCCACTATAATGTAATCACGCTTTTTCATTATCTGTGCAAACAGGGTTATTCAGCTGCATTTTGGTGGAACTGCACAAATGTATGTATGGAACCGACATATATGCAGAGTGCGAGGTGTGCCAAGTAAAAATTACCGACACCAACCATGCTGCATGCACGCATTGGCATCCACCACCACCAGTGGGATGTGTGGCGCTCTCTGTGGACGGATCTTTCTCGGCAGCAAATCATCTAACCAAATACTAGTAGCTTATATTGGCAGTTTTCTAGGGAGTACTCTTTTTTGAAAGAAGCACCAATCTATTTTTCTTTATTTGTACATTGTGTCACAACTTTGACCCAAAGGTCCAGAGCTAATTTAGGGTGATTGGCGTAGTACTCGGAGACTGATTGTAAGCATGATTTTCATTAGCTATCACACTGATTGTAAGCATGAGCAGGTGGAAGATTAGGTTAGTGCGAAGCTTACCTTAAACCCTACCACCGCAGTTGAAACAAGGCGAGCGTCGAGGGAACCATGGAGAACGGCAGGGAAGCGATGTCGCGCCATCCGGTCTCCTCTTGCGGTGGGAGAAGGAATACTCCTGTGGCTCCAGCTGGCTCTGCACCCTCACGAACGACACACCATACTCGATCGATTCGTTATCCTTTGGGGGCTCGACCTTCGACCTGTACGCCCACCACCTCCGCCTGACTATCGCCTCGGGCGAATCTGTCTGCTCCATCGCCCAGAGGAGATACTCGATGAACTCGGAGGACTGCGGCGTGACTGCCACCGAGGAGTACATGTACATCGCCGCCCTCATCGCTGCCGTCTCGCTCTTTCACATACATTGCCACATGGCCCACACCGTCCTTCAAATCTCCCACTCATTGCCAACCAACTAAGGATCTCCTTCAACCTGGCTAACTTTGCCTGGTCGCCGCCCGCGATCTGCCTGATTCGTTGCTGCATCCTCTCCATAGATGTCCTTCTGAGTGGTCCGGTGCTAGCTTTGGAAGATGGGAGGATAGACGGTGGTCTTGCAATAGAGAAGAGGGAGAGGCAAGACGGTGGTTTTGGAGTGGAGATGATGGAGAGGAGAGGAGGTGATTTTGCAATGGAGAAGATCAAAAGAGGGAGAGGCGAGACGGTGGTTTTGGAATGGAGATGATGGAGAGGAGAGGAGGTGGTTTTGCAATGGAGAAGAGGGAGAGGAGCGTGCGGCAGCGATTTAGGATTGGACGAGAGGGCAGGCGCGCTGTGACTGGATCAAAATCAAAATAAATTTACCCTTCAATTAAGAAAGCGACCCCACATTAACTAGCCTCCCTTTTATTCTGGGTCATAATTGACCATGATTTTAGCACATAAAATATATGTTATATGTTGAAAAAATAATATAATTTGAAAGTACATTTAGATACGAACCAAACGATACAATTTTTGGTGACATGCATTCACATTTTGCTTGTCAAATACAGTACGTGGTCAAACTTTGACCCAAAATATGCAAAACAACAAAAAAATACTTCCAAGACCAGCGTCGCTCTTCCGCTCTTCTCCTCTTAAACCACCACCGCTCCTCTCATGTTCCAATCTAAATGCAGCGTCGCTCCTCTCCTCTTCCATTTCAAAACCACCGCCCCTCCTCTCCTTTTCCAGTCCAAAACCAGCATCGCTCCTCTCCCATTCTAATCCAAAACCAGCGCTGCTCCTCTCCTCTTCCATTCAAAAACCATCGCCGGCGAGTGAAGGTGTTGTGGAGAAATAGATCGATGGAGGAGTACAACCGATACGCGAGGATCGCAGACGGCGACATCCATGGCCAAATATCTCCAACAGAGCGAAAAGGCGGCGATACTCCTGGAGGGAGTCGCGTCGGAGTACATAGAGCTGCTCCTCTGGGCTGGAGCAAACAGATTCACCGAATCCCATCGTGAGGGAGCAGTGGTAGGAGTATCGATCCCAGATGGAGCATCCACCAGATATTGAAGGATCGAGCATCTACAGGGTGCCGTTTGTGAGGGTGTCCTTCCAGAGCGAGCCGGTGGAGTCTTCGTCGACCGAACCCAACTGCAAGAGGAGAAACGCAGTTGGCCCGATGACGCTTCCCCGCCATCGTCTCCCTCGTCGTTCACATTGTCTCACGGGGCGGTTGTCTGCCTCCGAGGAATAGGAGGAGCTGCCCCCCCCCCAGCACAATAGTCGGGCAGGTTGTGAATTGTCAGGAGGAGCTTAGGGTTGCAAGTATTTGCATGTTGTGAATTGTGTTTTGTGTTGTGTATTTTGAGAGTACTTTCAGATATGAATGTCTTTTGAATTTCAGATTTGCAGTATTGAGCATATGAAGTATTTTATGAATTCTAGAGATCTATTTTTAGCACTTCAAAAAATGTAGTTTCATAGGAGTATAAAAGTGCAGACAATGTGATTCTCAGAGAAGAAACTGCAAGTTTCAGTTTCAGAAAAGAAACTGCAAGTTCAGTTTCAGATAAGAAACTGCAACTTTCAGAGGCAGAGCATTTATATTAACACGGCCTTTTCAAACAGGGTTAACATCATGTTGGAAGTTTTATTCATGGTCGAAAATGGAACTACCGGCCAGTTAACATCATGTTGATCAACATTCATGCATAGCACATCTTCATATGATGCACAGTCAAAATGCCCACACAATGTCGAGTGTGCGAAACACAGAGAAAACGAAGGTCGAAGTTTTGGCAAGTGTTGGACGTGGTTTTGGGCTGCCCCGTCTAGGCTTTCATTTTTAACATGCGCAGCCCACGACCTCGGATGGGAGGTCTATAGGCCTATTTGTATTTTCTTAGGGCCGTCATGTATCGACCGGCCTATGGACCTCCCATCCGAGGTTTTATTTTTGGCAGCCCAATTTATGTATTTTTTTGAAGAAAACGCAGAGGTCTGTTCTATTTTTCTATATAAGAATAGGAATGCCAGGTCCAACTTATGTTTCCCTTCTAACTATATTATATATATTTAAATTATTTTATATGTTATTATATATTATTTTATTGTCGTCATATATTTAACAGATACTTACATATGTAAGAAAACAATATCCCACATCTTATTAACTTATAAAAATAATTTCTTAACAAATAAAATCCTGGATTGTTTTGGCACGAAAATCCTAGTGATTGTGTACAAAATCTTGGTAAGATTTTAGGACGAATGTAATAATATCACTTATTATTTAAATATATTTATAACAAAATGCTCAGCCCCTTTTTATTTTTTGATAACATTGCTGGCCCAACCCAACATTATAATTAGAATCAGCCTAGCAAAATCGTGTAGTTCGAGAAAGTGCAAATGGCCTGTAAATAGGAAATACAATAAATGGGCCGCATGGACGCTACATTATTCGTTCACCCAGCCCAACTAATGGCTGTAATTCAAAAAAAAAGATCAAATTGACTATAAATTCTACTGCGCAAAAAAAGACTGTAAATTCTGAAAAAATGGGTTGAATATGTGCCACATGTTTGGAGGCTGAAATGTGGGCCAATAGGTCGAAGCCAACGCAAGTCGTTGTCAATTTAGTCAACAAATGATTCTGACATGTTAGCCGTTGGATTTACATCCAACAACCGGCTTCCATCTTCAATCTCTCGTCTTCTTCCTCCAGCGCCGCCGGGACCACCTCCTGCCTCCTGCTGCTAGCAGCTCTGCTTAGCATGCTTCGCTATGAAGCGCTACTCCACCGTTGGCCAGGCCATCCCTCCACCCCTCGACACCTCCTGTTCTTCTCCACCGACTGCTAAACCACACCGTACTAGAACCAGTTAACCCTCGTACACCTCTCCGTCTGCGACTCTACCCCCGCGTCTTCCCATCTCCGGCTCATTGCTGTCCGGGGCCTCGCCGTCGTCCACCACCTTGGATGCGCTCGGCGCGGCGTGGTCAACGAATGACACCATCGGAAGTAGACTGTGCATGGAGAGGCTGACAGCTGGGTCCACGGCCGCACACAAGGAAATGCCTCCTTATTATGCGCAAAATAATGATTCCTCCACCTGACATCTAGGACCCACCGGAAGGGCCTATTTCGCGAAAATAACGTGCCCCCCGCTGACATGTTGGACGCACCAGCTATATTCGCACGCAAGGAAGTGCCTCCTTATTACGCACAAAAAAATGAATACTCCCCCTGTCAGCTGGAACCCAGCATAGTGGGAGGCTGACTTGTGGGCCTACCAAGTTGACGGGGACGGAGGGCTTTGTCAACTTAGTCAATATGAACGATTCCAGCTCCTGTTACCGTACGATGTTCATCCAATGGCCATAGTGCTTCTTCAACCTCTGGTCTTCTTGCTCCAGCCGCCCAAACCAGCGACGGTCGTGCCACGTGCTCCTGCCTCCCGTGGCCGGCTGTGATGCCGCGGAGGCCTCACCGCCCCCTACTACTCCCACCACTGGCCAGGCCATCCCTCTACTCATCCACACCCCCTGTTATTCTGCGGCGACAGTAGCCTCACACCGCAGCCGAACTAGTGAAACCTCGTACTCCTCTTCGCGTGGGCATCCACTGCTGCGTCTTCCCCAGCTCCGAGTCGTCCCGTTCCTAGTCCTCGCTGTCGTCCACCGCCGTGGTGCTCTCGGCACGGCATGGTCAACGTGGTCAAGGAACGACTTCCATCGGACGTGGACTGTACGTGGAGAGGCTGACAACTGGGTCCACAGCTGCAGCAAGGAAGTGCCTCCTTATTACGTGCAAAATAGTGATTCCTCCACCTGACAGCGGGGACCCATCGGACGGGCCACCGTATTTCATGAAAAAAACATTTCCCCCTGACTGCTGGGACCCAGAAGCTACATCTTCGCACGTAAGGAAGTGCGTCCGGGCAAAAAAATTGATTCCCCCCCTGACAGCTGGGACCCAGCAGCTACATCTTCCCACGCAAGGAAGTGCGTCCGGGCAAAAAAAACGATTCGCCCCCTGACTGCTAGGACCCACCAGCTACATCTTCGCACGCAAGGAAGTGAGTGACAGTCGAGACCCACCTGGTCGAAGCGTACGCAGCGTTGTCATTCTGGTCGCGAACGTATACGTGCATATATACTGGTGGATGTAGAGGCGCGCACGTGTCGTAGTAGAGGCGCGCACATAGCATGTACACGTACGCACAGCGGCCAGGGTGCAAGAAAGAAAATATGGCCACGTATGTGTACATACGGGCGGGGTGTCGAACGCCTACTCGCGCATACGTATGGCAAGGGCTCGTGTACATGGCTGGGTCGGAACGGAGAAACAGCGTCGCCGTCGTGTTCATGAGGAGGCAACGGAATGCGTCATGTTCATGGGGAGGCAACGGAATGCGTCGTGTTCATGGGGAGGCAACAGAATGCGTCGTGTTCATCAGGAGGCAACGGAACGCGTGGGAGCCAACCGTCTGGGTCGGAACGGAATTCGTGGTCGTGTTCATCGGGAGGGCTTGGACGGAACAGGCGATGGAAACGAGGCCTGGCGTACCGCAGAACTGAGGAAACGACCTTGTGTTCGACCGGCCACGTTCGAAACGGGATCCTGTTCATCTGGAGGGGTCTGGCGTACCGCAAAACGGACGAAACAGACCTCCTACGGTCGAAACGGGGGTCCTATTGATCGGGAGGGGTGTGGCGTACCGCAAAATGGACGAAACGGACCTCCTATGGTCGAAACGGGGGTCCTGTTGATCGGGAGGGGTGTGGCGTACCGCAAAACGGACGAAACAGACCTCCTATGGCGAAACGGGGGTCCTGTTCATTAGGAGGGGTGTGGCGTACCGCAAAACGGGAATCCACGGGATATTGTTCATCTCCACCGTCGACCTCCTCCTGCCTCCACGGGCTACTGTCGACCTCCTCCAGCCTCCATGTGCTCCTGTTCATCCAGCCTCCACCGCGCGCTACTCCACCGGCTACTGTTCAACCACCCCTCCACCGTATACTGTTCATCCAGCCCTCCACACCACGGGGTCCTGTTCAACCACCCCTCCACGGGCACCCCTCCACCGTCTATTGTTCATCTAGCCCTCCACACAACAGGGTCCTGTTCATCCAGAGGCAGCGCCACCGCTCACTGTTCATCCAACCCCCCCTCCCTCCCCCGCAATGCTCACTGTTCATCCAATCGATCGGCTTCAGTTAGCAGCAGTAACGAAGGAATCGCTCGATCGGGTTCAGTTAACAGCCATCGATCGATTGCTCGGGTTCAGTAACGCATAGCCTGCAGTGCAATCGCTCGGGTTTAGTTAGAGCCCAACGCCTCGCTCGGGTTAAGTTAGAGCCAATGCCTCGCACACACGCGCGTACGTGTACGAGAGTGCCTCGCTCGGGTTCAGTCTGATAGATAATGTTTTTGGTATTTTTGATATAGAGATGCAAAGTGAAAAGTAAAAGTCAAAGTAAAAAAGCAAAGCAAAAATAAAGAGATGGAGATTGATATGATGAGAATAGACCCGGGGCCATAGGTTTCACTAGTGGCTTCTCTCAAGAGCATAAGTATTCTACGGTGGGTGAACAAATTACTATTGAGAAATTGACAGAACTGAGCATAGTTATGAGAATATCTAGGTATGATCATGTATATAGGCATCACGTCCGAGACAAGTAGACCGACTCCTGCCTGCATCTACTACTATTACTCCACTCATCGACCGCTATCCAGCATGCATCTAGAGTATTAAGTTAAAAACAGAGTAACACCATAAGCAAGATGACATGATGTAGAGAGATAAATTCATGCAATATGAAATAAACCCCATCTTGTTATCCTCGATGGCAACGATACAATACGTGCCTTGCTGCCCCTTCTGTCACTAGGAAAGGACACCGCAAGATCGAACCCAAAGCTAAGCACTTCTCCCATGGCAAGAAGAACCAATCTAGTAGGCCAAACCAAACTGATAATTTGAAGAGACATGCAAAGATAACCAATCATACATAAAAGAATTTAGAGAAGATTCAAATATTATTCATAGATACTTGATCATAAACCCACAATTCATCGGTCTCACCAAACACATCGCAAAAAAAGATTACATCGAATAGATCTCCACAAGAGAGGGGGAGAACATTGTATTGAGATCCAAAAAGAGAGAAGAAGCCATCTAGCTACTAACTATGGACCCGAAGGTCTGAGGTAAGCTACTCACACTTCATCGGAGGGGCTATGATGATGTAGAAGCCCTCCATGATGACGGCCCTCTCCGGTGGAGCTCCGAAACAGGCCCCAAGATGGGATCTCGTGGATACAGAAAGTTGCGGCGGTGGAATTAGGTTTTTGGTTCCGTATCTGATCGTTTGGGGGTAGTAGGTATATATAGGAGGAAGGAATACGTCGGTGGAGCTCCGAGGAGCCCACGAGGCAGGGGGGCACACCCTAGGGGGGGCGCCCCACCCTCGTGACCGCCTCTTGGCTCCCTTGGAGTAGGGTCCAAGTCTCCTGGATCACGTTCGGTGAGAAAATCACGTTCCCGAAGGTTTCATTCCGTTTGGACTCCGTTTGATATTCCGTTTGTTCGAAACACTGAAATAGGCAAAAAAACAACAATTCTGGGCTGGGCCTCCGGTTAATAGGTTAGTCCCAAAAATAATATAATATTGGAAAATAAAGCCCAATATAGTCCAAAACAATAGATAATATAGCATGGAGCAATCAAAAATTATAGATACGTTGGAGACGTATCAGGCATCCCCAAGCTTAATTCCTTCTCGTCCTCGAGTAGGTAAATGATAAAAAGAGAATTTTTGATGCGGAGTGCTACTTGGCATAATTTCAATGCAAATCTTCTTAATTGTGGTATGAATATTCAGATTTGAAAGATTCAAGACAAAAGTTCATATTGACATAAAAATAATAATACTTCAAGCATACTAACAAAGCAATTATGTCTTCTCAAAATAACATGGCCAAAGAAAGTTATCCCTACAAAATCATATAGTCTGGCTATGCTCTATCTTCACCACACAAATTATTTAAATCATGCAAAACCCCGATCACAAGCCAAGCAATTGTTTCATACTTTAACATTTTCAGAACTTTTTTGATCCTCACGCAATACATGAGCGTGAGCCATGGATATAGCACCATATGCGGAATAGAATGGTGGTTGTGGAGAAGACAAAAGGAGGGGAAGATAGTCTCACATCAACTAGGCGTATCAACGGGCTATGGAGATGCCCATCAATAGATATCAATGTGAGTGAGTAGGGATTGCCATGCAACGGATGCACTAGAACTATAAGTATATGAAAGCTCATCAAAAGAAACTAAGTGGGTGTGCATCCAACTCGCTTGCTCACGAAGACCTAGGGCAATTTTTGAGGAAGCCCATCATTGGAATATACAAGCCGAGTTCTATAATGAAAAATGCCCACTAGTATATGAAAGTGACAAAATGAGAGACTCTCTATCATGAAGATCATGGTGCTACTTTGAAGCATAAGTTTGGTAAAAGGATAGTAACATTGTCCCTTCTCTCTTTTTCTCTCATTTTTTTATTTGAGCCTTTTCTCTTTTTTTATGGCCTCTTTTTTTTCGTCCGGAGTCTCATCCCGATTTATGGGGGAATCATAGTCTCCATCATCCCTTCCTCACATGGGATAATGCTCTAAAAATTGATGATCATCACACTTTTATTTTTCTTACAACTCAACAATTACAACTCAACACTTAGAACAAATATGACTCTATATGAATGCCTCCGGCGGTGTGCCGGGATATGCAATGAATCAAGAGTGACATGTATGAAAGAATTATGAACGGTGGCTTTGCCACGAATACGATGTCAACTACATGATCATGCTATCAATATGACAATGATGGAGCGTGTCATAATAAACGGAACGGCGGAAAGTTGCACGGCAATATATCTCGGAATGGCTATGGAAATGCCATGATAGGCAGGTATGGTGTCTGTTTTGAGGAAAGTATATGGTGGGTGTATGATACCGGCGAAAAGTGTGCGGTATTAGAGAGGCTAGCAATGGTGGAAGGATGGGAAAAAGTGCGTATAATCCATGGACTCAACATTAGTCATAAAGAACTCATATACTTATTGCAAAAATCTAGAAGTTATCAAAGCAAAGTATTACGCGCATGCTCCTAGGGGGATAGATTGGTAGGAAAATACCATCGCTCGTCCCCGACCGCCACTCATAAGGAAGACAATCAATAAATAAATCATGCTCCGACTTCATCACATAACGGTTCACCATACGTGCATGCTACGGGAATCACAAACTTTAACACAAGTATTTCTCAAATTCACAACTACTCAACTAGCATGACTCTAATATCACCATCTTCATATCTCAAAACAATTATCAAGCATCAATCTTTTCTTAGTATTCAACGCACTCAAAATAAAGTTTCACAAATCTTGAACACCAAGCATATTATTATTAAGCTAATTACCATGCTATTAAGACTCTCGAAATAATCTAAGTGAAGCATGAGAGATCAATAGTTTCTTTAAAAAAATCCACCACCGTGCTCTAAAAGATCTAAGTGAAGCACATAGAGCAAAATTATCAAGCTCAAAAGATATAAGTGAAGTACATGGAGCAAAACTACATAACTCAAAAGATATAAGTGAAGCACATAGAGTATTCTATCAAATTCCAATTCATGTATGGCTCTATCAAAAGGTGTGTACAGCAAGGATGATTGTGGCACACTAAAAAACAAATACACAAATAATACAAGATGCTCCAAGCAAAACACATATCATGTGGTGAATAAAAATATAGCTCCAAGTAAAATTACTGATGGAAGTAGACGAAAGAGGGGATGCCTTCCGGGGCATCCCCAAGCTTTGAATTTTTGGTGTCCTTGGATTATCTTGGGGGTGCCATGGTCATCCCCAAGCTTAGGCTCTTGCCACTCCTTGTTCCATAATCCATCAAAAGATTTCACCCAAAACTTGAAAACTTCACAACACAAAACTCAATAGAAATCTCGTGAGCTCCGTTAGAGAAAGAAAACAAAAGACCACTTCAAGGTATTGTAATGAACTCATTCTTTATTTATATTGGTTTTAAACCTACTGTATTCCAACTTCTTATGGATTATAAACTATTTTAAAAGCCATAGATTCATTAAAATAAGCAAACAACACACGAAAAACAGAATCTTTCAAAAACCGAACAGTCTGTAGTAATCTGTAACTAACGCAAACTTCTGGAACTCCAAAACATCTACCAAAATTGGACGACCTAGAAAATTTGTTTGTTGATCAGCAGCAATTGGAATCAGTATTTTATCACGTTCTGGTAATTTTTAACAATTAGGGCACTGAGCGCAAAGTTTCTGGAAATTACAGCAAGATCAAATAACTATCATCCAAGAAGATCCTACAGGTCTAACTTGGCACAAACACTAATTAAAACACAAAACCACATCCAAACAGAAGGTAGATGGATTATTTATTCCTAAACAAAAACAAAAAACAAAAAAACCAAAAATAAAATTGGGTTGCCTGCCAACAAGCGCTATCGTTTAACGCCCCTAGCTAGGCATAGAAGCAAGGATAGATCTAGGTATTGCCATCTTTGGTAGGCAATCCATAAGTGGCTCTCATGATAATTTCATATGGCAATTTTATTTTATTTCTAGGGAAGTGTTCCATGCCTTTCTTTAATGGAAATTGGAATCTAATATTCCCTTCCTTCATATCAATAATCGCACCAATCGTTCTAAGGAAAGATCTACCAAGAATAATAGGGCAAGAAGGATTCCAATCTATATCAAGAACGATAAAATCTATGGGCACATAATTCCTATTTGCAACAATAAGAACATCACTAATTCTTCCCATATGTTTCTTAATAGTGGAATCCGCAAGATGCAAGTTTAGAGAGCAATCATCAAAATCACGAAAATCTAGCAAATCACACAAAGTTTTGGGGATAGTGGAGACACTAGCACTCAAATCACACAAAGCATAAAAATCATGATCTTTAATTTTAATTTTAATAGTTGGTTCCCACTCATCATAGAGTTTTCTAGGGATAGAAACTTTCAACTCAAGTTTTTCTTCATAAGATTGCATCAAGGCATCAACAATATGTTCGGTAAAGGCTTTATTTTGACTATAAGCATGAGGAGAATTTAGCACGGATTGCAACAAGGAAATACAATCAATTAAAGAGCAACTTTCATAATTAAATTCCTTGAAATCCAATATAGTGGGTTTAGCAACATCTAGGGTTTTATTTCTTTCAATCCCACTTTTATCAATTTCATCATCAAGATCTAAATACTCCGAATTTTTGGAATGCCTTCTAGGTAAAGGAAGATCATATTCAGTTTCATCAAGATTCATATTGCAAAACAAAGATTTAATAGGGGACACATCAATAACTTTTAGATCTTCATCTTGATTTTCATAAGGATTCGGTTTAGCGGCCATCTTATTGACTAAGGTAGCTTGCATTCCAAAATTTCAGCAGTCATCTTTTCCAGACGAGCAATTTGGGATCTTATACCATCAAATTGTTTAGACATATCATTGAGCTCTTTATTCATATTATCATAAAACTTTTTTGTTCTTTAAGCTCGTTTCTAAAGAAATTATTATGCTCAAATTGCAAAACCATAAACTTCCTGACGTTGTTTTCGATCTCCTCTAACCTTTTAAGGTGAAGATCACCAAATCTTGGTAGAGCCATCGCGACAAACAAGCAATCCAACACACGAGCAAACAAAAGGCAAGCGAAAAAAAGGCAAACGGAGAAAGAGAAGGAGAAGGAGATTGGGAAAGAGAGGGCGAATAAAACGGCAAGGGTGAAGTGGGGGAGAGGAAAACGAGAGGCAAATGGCAACTAATGTAATGCGAGAGATAGGGATTGTGATGGGTACTTGGTATGTTGACTTTTGTGCAGACTCCCCAGCACCGGCGCCAGAAATGGCTCGTTGTCGGGAGTGAAATCTTGACATGACTTTGCGTGAGCCTCCCTGGCAACGGCGCCAGAAATTCTTCTTGCTACCTCTTGAGCACTGCGTTGGATTTCCCCGAAGAGGAGAGGATGATGCAGCAAAGTAGCGTAAGTATTTCCCTCGGTTTTTGAGAACCAAGGTATCAATCCAGTAGGAGGCCACACGCAAGTCCCTCGTACCTACGCAAAAACAATAGCTCAACACAACCAATGCGATTAGGGGTTCTCAATCCCTTCACGGTCACTTACGAGAGTGAGATCTGATAGAGATGATAGATAATGTTTTTGGTATTTTTGATATAGAGATGCAAAGTGAAAAGTAAAAGGCAAAGTAAAAAGCAAAGCAAAAATAAAGTGATGGAGATTGATATGATGAGAATAGACCCGGGGGCTATAGGTTTCACTAGTGGCTTCTCTCAAGAGCATAAGTATTCTATGGTGGGTGAACAAATTACTATTGAGCAATTGACAGAATTGAGCATAGTTATGAGAATATCTAGGTATGATCATGTATATAGGCATCACGTCTGAGACAAGTAGACCGACTCCTGCCTGCATCTACTACTATTACTCCACTCATCGACCGCTATCCAGCATCCATCTAGAGTATTAAGTTAAAAACAGAGTAACGCCTTAAGCAAGATGACATGATGTAGAGAGATAAATTCATGCAATATGAAATAAACCCCATCTTGTTATCCTCGATGGCAATGATACAAGAAGTTCCTTGCTACCCCTTCTGTCACTGGGAAAGGACACCGCAAGATTGAACCCAAAGCTAAGCACTTCTCCCATGGCAATAAAAACCAATCTAGTAGGCCAAACCAAACTGATAACTCGAAGAGACTTGCAAAGATAACCAATCATACATAAAAGAATTCAGAGAAGATTCAAATATTATTCATAGATAGACTTGATCATAAACCCACAATTCATCAGTCTCAACAAAGACACCGCAAAAAAAGATTACATCCAATAGATCTCCACAAGAGAGGGGGAGAACATTGTATTGAGATCCAAAAAGAGAGAAGAAGCCATCTAGCTACTAACTATGGACCCGAAGGTCTGAGGTAAACTACTCACACTTCATCAGAGGGGCTATGATGATGTAGAAGCCCTCTGTGATGACGGCCCTCTCCGGCGGAGCTCCGGAACAGGCCCCAATATGGGATCTCGTGGATACAAAAAGTTGCGGCGGTGGAATTAGGTTTTTGGCTCCGTATCTGATCGTTTGGGGGTACGTAGGTATATATAGGAGGAAGGAGTACGTCGGTGGAGCTCGAAGGGGCCCACGAGGTAGGGGGCGCGCCCTAGGGGGGGCCCACCCTCGTGACCGCCTCTTGGCTCCCTTGGAGTAGGTCCAAGTCTCCTGGATCACATTCGGTGAGAAAATCACGTTCCCGAAGGTTTCATTCCGTTTGGACTCCGTTTGATATTCCGTTTCTTCGAAACACTGAAATAGGGAAAAAACAAAAATTCTGGGCTGGGCCTCCGGTTAATAGGTTAGTCCCAAAAATAATATAAAAGTGGAAAATAAAGCCCAATATAGTCCAAAACAGTAGATAATATAGCATGGAGCAATCAAAAATTATAGATACGTTGGAGACGTATTAGGCCTCCCCAAGCTTAATTCCTGCTCGTCCTCGAGTAGGTAAATGATTAAAAGAGAATTTTTGATGCGGAGTGCTACTTGGCATAATTTCAATGCAAATCTTCTTAATTGTGGTATGAATATTCAGATTTGAAAGATTCAAGACAAAAGTTCATATTGACGTAAAAATAATAATACTTCAAGCATACTAACAAAGCAATTATGTCTTATCAAAATAACATGGCCAAAGAAAGTTATCCCTACAAAATCATATAGTCTGGATATGCTCTATCTTCACCTCACAAAGTATTTAAATCATGCAAAACCCCGATGACAAGCCAAGCAATTGTTTCATACTTTAACATTTTCAAAACTTTTTCGATCCTCACGCAATACATGAGCGTGAGCCATGGATATAGCACTATATGCGGAATAGAATGGTGGTTGTGGAGAAGACAAAAGGAGGGGAAGATAGTCTCACATCAACTAGGCGTATCAACGGGCTATGGAGATGCCCATCAATAGATATCAATGTGAGTGAGTAGGGACTGCCATGCAACGGATGCACTAGAGCTAAAAGTATATGAAAGCTCATCAAAAGAAACTAAGTGGGTGTGCATCCAACTCGCTTGCTCACGAAGACCTAGGGCAATTTTTGACGAAGCCCATCATTGGAATATACAAGCCAAGTTCTATAATGAAAAATTCCCACTAGTATATGAAACTAACAAAATGAGAGATTCTCTATCATGAAGATCATGGTGCTACTTTGAAGCACAAGTGTGGTAAAAGGATAGTAACATTGTCCCTTCTCTCTTTTTCTCTCATTTTTTAGGCCTTTTCTCTTTTTTATAGCCTCTTTTTTTTCGTCCGGAGTCTCATCCCGACTTATGGGGGAATCATAGTCTCCATCATCCTTTCCTCACTTGGAACAATGCTCTAAAATTGATGATCATCACACTTTTATTTTTCTTACAACTCAACACTTAGAACAAATACGACTCTATATGAATGCCTCCGGCGGTGTGCCAGGATATGCAATGAATCAAGAGTGACATGTATGAAAGAATTATGAACGGTTGCTTTGCCACGAATACAATGTCAACTACATGATCATGATAGCAATATGACAATGATGGAGCGTCTCATAATAAACGGAATGGTGGAAAGTTGCACGGCAATATATCTCGGAATGGCTATGGAAATGCCATGATAGGTAGGTATGGTGGCTGTTTTGAGGAAGGTATATGGTGGGTGTATGATATCGGCGAAAAGTGCGCGGTATTAGAGAGGCTAGCAATGGTGGAAGGATGGGAAAAAGTGCGTATAATCCATGGACTCAACATTAGTCATAACGAACTCATATACTTATTGCAAAAATTTAGAAGTTATCAAAGAAAATATTACGCGCATGCTCCTACGGGGATAGATTGGTAGGAAAAGACCATCGCTCGTCCCCGACCACCACTCATAAGGAAGAAAATCAATAAATAAATCATGCTCTGACTTCATCACATAACGGTTCACCATACGTGCATGCTATGGGAATCACAAACTTTAACACAAGTATTTCTCAAATTCACAACTACTCAACTAGCATGACTCTAATATCACCATCTTCATATCTCAAAACAATTATAGATACGTTGGAGACGTATCATAGAAAAACGCGCACCGCTAGGCCCCCGACCTCCCACCATAACCGGGAACTCCTCAAAATTTTCCTCCCCCTCGCTTCTACCATGGTTTTTTCCGTCATGGACGGCCCAAAGAATGTCATGCAGCTGCGTCTCCGGCCCACCCAGGACGAAAAGCCCATATTCTGTCATGATTTTTTGTCATAGAAGTAGGAGCCCACCACATCTATGATGATACCGGGTTTTGTCACAATTATCGTCATAGAAGTGTCATATGTATGACAGAAAAAAAATTCGTTCGGCCCAAAATGTCACGGATGTCTTTTTTTGTAGTGTAGACGTCCTCTACTTTGTTGTTGCAAGTTTTACGTGGCTGCTACGGGCTGAGCAAGAACCGTTCTTACCTATGCATCAAAACCACAATGATTTTTCGTCAAGTATGTGCTGTTTTAACCTTCAACAAGGACCGGGCGTAGCCACACTCGATTCAACTAAAGTTGGAGAAATTGACACCCGCCAGCCACCTGTGTGCGAAGCACGTCGGTAGAACCAGTCTCGCGTAAGCGTACGCGTAATGTCGGTCCGGGCCACTTCATCCAACAATACTGCCTAATCAAAGTATGACATGCTGGTAAGCAGTATGACTATTATCGCCCACAACTCACTTGTGTTCTACTCGTGCATATAACATCTACGCATAGACCTGGCTCGGATGCCACTGTTGGGGAACGTAGTAATTTCAAAAAATTCCTACGCACACGCTAGATCATGGTGATGCATAGCAATGAGAGGGGAGAGTGTTGTCCACGTACCCTCATAGACCGTAAGCGGAAGCGTTATGACAACGCGGTTGATGTAGTCGTACGTCTTCATGATCGATCGATCCTAGTACCGAACGTACGACACCTCCACGATCTGCACATGTTCAGCTTTGTGACATCCCACGAACTCATGATCCAGCAGAGTGTCGAGGGAGAGCTTCGTCAGCACGACGGTGTGATGATGGTGATGATGAAGCTACCGGTGAAGGGCTTCGCCTAAGCACTACGACAATATGACCGAGGTGGATTATGATGGAGGGGGGCACCGCACACGGCTGGAAACAATCAACTTGTGTGTCTATGGGGTGCCCCCTGGCCACGTATATGAAGTATGGAGGGCGGAGGAGGCCGGCCCTCATAGGGCGTGCCCAAAGTGTGGAGTCCTACTAGGACTCCCTAGTCCTAGTAGGATTCCACCTCCCACGTGCAATACGAAAAAGGGAAGGGAGAAGGAGAAGGAAAGAAGGGGGCGCCCCCTTTCCCTAGTCCAATTCGGACCAGTCCATGGGGAAGGGGCGCAGTCACCCTTGAGGCCTTTCTCTCCTTCCCCGTATGGCCCATTAAGGCCCAATACGAAGTCCCATAACTCTCCGGCACTCCAAAAAAATACCTGAATCACTCGGAACCTTTCCAATGTCCGAATATAGCCTTCCAATGTATCGACCTTTATGTCTCAACCATTTCGAGACTCCTCGTCATGTCCCTAGTCTCATCCGGGACTCCGAACAAACTTCGGTCATCAAATCACATAACTCATAATACAAATCATCAAAGAATGTTAAGCGTGCGGACCCTACGGGTTCGAGAACTATGTAGACATGACTGAGACTCATCTCCAGTCAATAACCAATAGCAGGACCTGGATGCTCATATTTGTTCCTACATATTCTATGAAGATCTTTATCGGTCAAACCGCATAACAACATACGTTGTTCCCTTTGTCATCGGTATGTTACTTGCCCAAGATTCGATCGTCGGTATCTCAATACCTAGTTCAATCTCGTTACCGGCAAGTCTCTTTACTCGTTCCGCAATGCATCATCTTGCAACTAACTCATTAGTCACAATGCTTGCAAGTCTTATAGTGATGTGCATTACCGAGAGGGCCCAGAGATACCTCTCCGATACACAGAGTGACAAATCCTAATCTCGATCTATGCCAACTCAACAAACACCATCAGAGACACCTGTAGAGAATCTTTATAATCACCCAGTTACGTTGTGACGTTTGATAGCACACAAGGTGTTCCTCCAGTATTCGGGAGTTGCATAATCTCATAGTCTGAGGAACATGTATAAGTCATGAAGAAAGTAGTAGCAATGAAGCTGTATCGATCATAATGCTAAGCGAACGAATGGGTCTTGTCCATCACATCATTCTCCAAATGATGTGACCCCGTTCATCAAATGACAACACATGTCTATGGTTAGGAAACATAACCATCTTTGATAAACAAACTAGTCAAGTAGAGGCATAGTAGGGACACTTTGTTTTGTCTATGTATTCACACATGTACTAAGTTTCCGGTTAATACAATTCTAGCATGAATAATAAAGATTTATCATGAAATAAGGAAATAAATAATAACTTTATTATTGCCTCTAGGGCATATTTCCTTCAGTCTCCCACTTGCACTAGAGTCAATAATCTAGTTCACATCGCCATGTGATTTAACACCAATAGTTCACATCACCATGTGATTAACACCCATAGTTCACATCGCCATGTGACCAACACTCAAAGGGTTTACTAGAGTCAGTAATTTTAGTTCACATCGCCATGTGATTAACACCCAAAGAGTACTAAGGTGTGATCATGTTTTGCCTGTGAGAGAAGTTTAGTCAACGGGTCTGCCAAATTCAGATCCATATGTATTTTGCAAATTTCTATGTCTATAATGCTCTGCACGGAGCTACTTTAGATAATTGCTCCCACTTTCAATATGTATCCGGATTGTGACTTAGAGTCATCCAGATCAATGTCAAAGCTTGCATCGACGTAACTCTTTATGACGAACTCTTTATCACCTCTATAACTTAGAAATATTTCCTTAGTCCTCTAAGGATAATTTTGACCGCTGTCCAGTGATCTACTCCTAGATCAAAAATTGTACTCTCTTGCCAAACTCAGGGCAGGGGATACAATAGGTCTGGTACACAGCATGGCATACTTTATAGAACCTATGCCTGAGGCATAGGGAATGACTTTCATTCTCTCTCTATCTTCTGTCGTGGTTGGGCTTTGAGTCTTCCTTAACTTCACACCTTGCAACACAGACAAGAACTCTTTCTTTGACTGTTCCATTTTGAACTACTTCAAAAACTTGTCAAGGTATGTACCCATTGAAAAAAAACTTATCAAGCGTCTTGATCTATCTCTATAGATCCTGATGCTCAATACATAAGCAGCTTCACCGAGGTCTTTCTTTGAAACACTCCTTTGTGCTTTCCAGAAAATTTTACATCATTTCCGATCGACAATATGTCATTCACATATACTTATCAGAAAGGCTGTAGTGCTCCCACTCACTTTCTAGTAAATACAGGCTTCACCGCAAGTCTGTATAAAACTATATGCTTTGATCAACTTATCAAAGCATATATTCCAACTCTGAGATGCTTGCATTAGTACATAGATGGATCGCTGGAGCTTGCTTATTTTGTTAGCACCTTTAGGATTGACAAAACCTTCTGGTCGCATCATATACAACTCTTATTTAATAAATCCATTAAGGAATGCAGTTTTGTTTATCCATTTGCCAGATTTCATAAAATGCAGCAATTGATAACATGATTCGGACAGACTTAAGCATCGCTACGAGTGAGAAAAACTCATTGTAGTCAACACCTTGAACTTGTCGAAAACCTTTCGCGACAAGTCGAGCTTTGTAGATAGTAACACTACCATCAGCGTCCGTCTTCCTCTTGAAGATCCATTTATTCTCAATGGCTTGCCGATCATCGGGCAATTCCACCAAAGTCCATACTTTGTTTTCATACATGGATCCCATCTCAGATTTCATGGCCTCAAGCCATTTCGCGGAATCTGGGATCATCATCGCTTCCTCATAGTTCGTAGGTTCGTCATGGTCAAGTAACATGACCTCCAGAACAGGATTACCGTACCACTCTGGTGCGGATCTTACTCTAGTTGACCTACGAGGTTCGGTCATAACTTGATCTGAAGTTACATGATCATCATCATTAGCTTCCTCACTAATTGGTGTAGGAGTCATCTGTGATGAACTACTTTCAAATAAGGGAGCAGGTACAGTTACCTCATCAAGTTCTACTTTCCTCCAACTCACTTCTTTCGATAGAAACTCCTTCTCTAGAAAGAATCCATTCTTAGCAACAAAGATCTTGCCTTCAGTTCTATGACAGAAGGTGTACCCAACATTTTCTTTTGGGTATCCTATGAAGACGCAGTTCTCTGATTTGGGTTCGAGCTTATCAGGTTGAAACTTTTTCACATAAACATCGCAACCCCAAACTTTAAGAAATGACAGCTTAGGTTTCTTGCTAAACCACAGTTCATACGGTGTCATCTCAACGGATTTATATGGTGCCCTTTCTAACGTGAATGCAGTTGTCTCTAGTGCATAACCCCAAAACGATAGTGGTAAATCGGTAAGAAACATCATAGATTGCACTATATCCAATAAAGTACGGTTATGACGTTCGGACACACCATTACGTTGTGGTGTTCCGGGTGGCACGAATTTGTGAAACTATTCCACATTGTTTTATTTGAAGACCAAACTCGTAACTCAAATAATCATCTCCGCGATCAGATCGTAGAAACTTTATTTTCTTGTCACGATGATTTTCCACTTCACTCTGAAATTCTTTGAACTTTTCAAATGTTTTAAACTTATGTTTCATCAAGTAGATATACCCATATCTGCTCAAATCATCTGTGAAGGTCAGAAAATAACGATACCCGCCACGATCCTCAACACTCATCGGACCGCATACATCAGTATGTATTATTTCCAATAAGTCAGTTGCTCGCTCCATTGTTTCGGAGAACGGAGTCTTAGTCATCTTGCCCATGAGGCATGGTTCGCAGGCATCAAGTGATTCATAATCAAGTGATTCCAAAAGCCCATCAACATGGAGTTTCTTCATGCGCTTTACACCAATATGACCTAAACGACAGTGCCACAAATAAGTTGCACTATCATTATTAACTTTGCATCTTTTGGCTTCAACATTATGAATATGTGTATCACTACGATCGAGATTCAATAAACCATTTATATTGAGTGTATGGCCATAGAAGGTTTATTCATGTAAATAGAACAACAATTATTCTTTGACATAAATGAATAACCGTATTGCAATAAACATGATCCAATCATATTCATGCTCAACGCAAACACCAAATAACATTTATTTTAGGTTCAACACTAATCCCGAAGGTAAAGGGAGTGTGCGATGGCGATCTTATCAACCTTGGAATTGCTTCCAACACATATCATCACCTCGCCCTTAACTAGTCTCTGTTTATTTTGCAACTCTCGTTTCGAGTTACTACTCTTAGCAACTAAACCAGTATCAAATACAAAGGGGTTGCTATAAACACTAGTAAAGTACACATTAATAACATATATATCTAATATACCTTTGTTCACTATGCCATCCTTCTTATCCGCCAAGTATCTAGGGCAGTTCCACTTCTAGTGACCATTTCCTTTGCAGTAGAAGCACTCGGTTTCAGGCTTGGTCTAGCTTTGGGCTTCTTCACGGGAGTGACAACTTGTTTGTCATTCTTCTTGAAGTTCCCTTTCTATCCCTTTGCCCTTTTCTTGAAACTAGTGGTCTTGTTAACCATCAACACTTGATGCTTTTCTTGATTTCTACCTTCGCCGATTTTAGCATCGCGAAGAGCTTGGGAATTGTTTTCGTTATCCCTTGCATATTATAGTTCATCACGAAGTTCTAGTAACTTGGTGATAGTGACTAGAGAACTTTGTCAATTACTATCTTATCTGGAAGATTAACTCCCACTTGATTCAAGCAATTGTAGTACCCAGACAATCTGAGCACATGCTCACTGGTCGAGCTATTCTCCTCCATCTTGCAGGCAAAGTATTGTCAGAGGTCTCATACCTCTTGACACGTGCATGAGTATGAAATACAAATTTCAACTCTTCAAACATCTCATATGCTCCATGTCGTTCAAAACATTTTTGAAGTCCCGGTTCTAAGTCGTAAAGCATGGTGCACTAAACTATCAAGTAGTCATTATACCGAGCATTGTCAAACGTTCATTACGTCTGCATCTGCTCCTGAAATAGGTCTGTCACCTAGCGGTGCATCAAGGAAATAATACTTCTGTGCAGCAATGAGGATAATCCTCATATCACAAAGCTAGTCCGCATCATTGCTACTAACATTTTTCAACTTATTTTTTCTCTAGAAACATATCAAAAATAAACAGGAAACTACATCGCGAGCTATTGATCTACAAGATAGATATGCAAATACTATCAGGACTAAGTTCATGATAAATTAAAGTTTAATTAATCATATTACTTAAGAACTACCACTTAGATAGACATCCCTCTAGTCATCTAAATGATCACGTGATCCGAATCAACAAACCATGTCCGATCATCACGTGAGATGGAGTAGTTTTCAATGGTGAACATCACTATGTTGATCATATCTACTACTCCCTCCGTCCCAAAATATAAGAACGTTTTTAACACTAGCATGGTGTCAAAAACGTTCTTATATTCTGGGACAGAGGGAGTATATGATTCACGCTCGACCTTTCTGTCTCTAGTGTTCCGAGGCCATATCTGCATATGCTAGGCTCATCAAGTTCAACCCGAGTATTCTGCGTGTGCAAAACTGGCTTGCACCAGTTGTATGTGAACGTAGAGCTTATCACACCCGATCATCACATGGTGTCTCAGCACAAAGAACTGTCGCAACGGTGCATACTCGGGAAGAACACTTATACCTTGAAATTTTAGTAAGGGATCATCTTATAAAGCTACCGCTGAACTAAGCAAAATAAGATGTATAAAAGATAAACATCACATGCAAAAATATGTGACATGATATGGCCATCATCATCCTATGCCTTTGATCTCCATATCCAAAGTACCATCATGATCTCCATTGTCACCAGCATGACACCATGATCTCCATCATCTTGATCTCTATCAACGTGTCGTTACATGGTTGCCTCGCCAACGATTGCTTTTGCAACTATTGTTATCGCATAGCGATAAAGTAAAGCAATTATATGGCGCTTGCATATTATGCAATAAAGAGACAACCATAAGGCTCCTGCCAGTTGTCGATAACTTCAACAAAACATGATCATCTCATACAACAATTTATATATCATCACATCTTGACCATATCACATAACAACAAGCCCTGCAAAAACAAGTTAGACGTCCTCTACTTTGTTGTTGCAAGTTTTACGTGGCTGCTACGGGCTGAGCAAGAACCGTTCTTACCTACGCATCAAAACCACAATGATTTTTCGTCAAGTATGTGCTGTTTTAACCTTCAACAAGGACCGGGCGTAGTCACACTCGATTCAACTAAAGTTGGAGAAACCGACACCCGCCAGCCACCTATGTGCGAAGCACGTCGGTAGAACCAGTCTCGCGTAAGCGTACGCGTAATGTCGGTCCAGGCCGCTTCATTCAACAATACTGCCAAATTAAAGTATGACATGATGGTAAGCAGTATGACTATTATCACCCACAACTCACTTGTGTTCTACTCGTGCATATAACATCTACGCATAGACCTGGCTCGGATGCCACTGTTGGGGAACGTAGTAATTTCAAAAAATTCCTACGCACACGCAAGATCATGGTGATGCATAGCAACGAGAGGGGAGAGTGTTGACCACATACCCTCGTAGACCGTAAGCGGAAGCGTTATGACAACGCGGTTGATGTATTCGTACGTCTTCACGATCGACCGATCCTAGTACCGAACGTACGGCACCTCTACAATCTGCACACGTTCAGCCCCACGAACTCATGATCCAGCAATGTCGAGGGAGAGCTTCGTCAGCACGACGGCGTGATGACGGTGATGATGAAGCTACCGGTGCAGGGCTTCACCTAAGCACTACGACGATATGACCGAGGTGGATTATGATGGAGGGGGGCACCACACATGGCTGGAAACAATCAACTTGTGTGTCTATAGGGTGCCCCCTGGCCACGTATATAAAGGATGGAGGGAGGAGGAGGTCGGCCCTCATAGGGCGCGCCCAAAGTGTGGAGTCCTACTAGGACTCCCTAGTCCTAGTAGGATTCCGCCTCCCACATGGAATGCGAAAAAGGGAAGGGAGAAGGAGAAGGAAGGAAGGGGGCGCCCCCATTCCCTAGTCCAACTCGGACCAGTCCATGGGGAAGGGGCGCAGTCACCCTTGAGGCCTTTCTCTCCTTTCCTGTATGGCCCATTAAGGCCCAATACGAATTCCCGTAACTTTCCGGTACTCCAAAAAATATCTGAATCACTCAGAACCTTTCCGATGTCCGAATATAGCCTTCCAATATATTGATCTTTATGTCTCAACCATTTCGAGACTCCTCGTCATGTCCCTGGTCTCATCCGGGACTCCGAACAAACTTCGGTCATCAAATCACATAACTCATAATACAAATCGTCATAGAATGTTAAGCGTGCGGACCCTACGGGTTTGAGAACTATGTAGACATGACTGAGACTCATCTCCAGTCAATAACCAATAGCGGAACCTGGATGCTCATATTGGTTCCTACATATTCTACGAAGATCTTTATCGGTCAAACCGCATAACAACATACGTTGTTCCCTTTGTTATCGGTATGTTACTTGCCCAAGATTCGATCGTCGGTATCTCAATACCTAGTTCAATCCCATTACCAGCAAGTCTCTTTAGTCATTCCGTAATGCATCATCTCGCAATTAACTCATTAGTCACATTGCTTGCAAGGCTTATAGTGATCTGCATTACCGAGAGGGCCCAGAGATACCTCTCCGATACACGGAGTGACAAATCCTAATCTCGATCTATGCCAACTCAACAAACACCATCGGAGACACCTGTAGAGTATCTTTATAATCACCCAGTTACATTTTGATGTTTGATAGCACACAAGGTGTTCCTCCGGTATTCGGGAGGTGCATAATCTCATAGTCTGAGGAACATGTATAAGTCATGAAGAAAGCAGTAGCAACGAAACTGTAATGATCATAATGCTAAGCTAACAAATGGGTCTTGTCCATCACATCATTCTCCTAATGATGTGACCCCATTCATCAAATGACAACACATGTCTATGGTTAGGAAACATAACCATCTTTGATAAATGAACTAGTCAAGTAGAGGCATACTAGGGACACTTTGTTTTGTCTATGTATTCACACATGTACTAAGTTTCCGGTTAATACAATTCTAGCATGAATAATAAACATTTATCATGAAATAAGAAAATAAATAATAACTTTATTATTGCCTCTAGGGTATGTTTCCTTCATCCAGAGGGTTGATACCCATGCCTCGAGAACGCCAATTCGAAAGCCTTCCCTGTGCGTCGAGAAGCTGCAATTCCGTGCCTGCATAGTCTTATGTTTCATGCCTCCTCTGCCTACATTCACGTGTTTCGGGCGACACGCTGCCTGTGACTCTACGTGCCTATGGAGCCAGATGCCCGTGCATCAGTGGACATGTTGCCGTTGGCTCGTCTTGCCTGTGGTGCTACATGCCCGTGCCTCACGAGACTGTATAATTGTTGCTCTCTGACTTCTCCCGTGGCTTCAGTGCCTGTATCCATGTGTCTCACTTAGTAATCGGACCTCTCCCAAAAAAATTTCGTGCACCCAAAGTGTTGATACTGAGCGAGGTCTCGAAAAGTCATATGGTCGTGCATGTGGAATCTACACATCTGTGAGTCCCGTGCCTGCATCCACGTGCCTCACCTGAAAGCCGGCTTGACTCTATGCGCGTGTTGTTACACAGACCCGTGGCTCTCGATACTTCACTTCCGTGCTCCTCTAATTGAGTAATGGGACCCATGCGTCCGCCAACACACTTTTGTGCATCTAGAAGGTTGATACCCATGCCTCACGTCCCCGCCTATAGAGGCTTCATACATATACATATACTGCGTTGTACTCTCTTGGATGGGTACCTGTGGTGCCACGCGCCAGTGACTCTAGAGACTTCACAGCCGTGCCTATCTATCTAGGTATGTGGACGGATGCCTCTGCTACCATATTCTTGTGCATGCAGAGGGTTAGTACCCGTGCCTCGAGAGGGTTGACGTGCATGCCTGTAGGGGCCTCACTTCATGCCTCCGGTGCCTGCATCCACGTGCCTGTAGTGGCTTGGGTCATGTATCTTTTTTTAGACAGTGTCACTACACTAAAATTAAAAAAATGGTAGCATCCCACCGACTAACATAATATGCTAGCGAAAAAAACCACAGCTAGGCAGCACGAATATTGATGCTCAAATGGATGGTCCAAGATTAGAGACGATCGAAGTTTAGAGATGGTTGCTGCGTGCCTTACTATTTGTCACGCCCATGCTTGTGTGGTGTTAATTGACATGGAACAGTTGAAAAAACTGTCGTTCCTATTATAGCTTTGATTGGATCATTTTTATTAGCTTACCGAGGGAGCGATGGTGTGAATCTAGCTAGGTGAGGCACGGATCAGTTTTGGCCTTCGTATCTAAGGTGTACAGTAGGCTCTTCGTTTGCCTCATTGGATTCTTCTGTCGGTGGTCTTTGTTCAATGGAGGAATTGATGACCGATGTGACGGTTGTTTGATGTGACTATTCAGTGTGTCAGTTATCGTAAAATAAAGTTAGAGGCTCCTCGATTTCTCCACGACATCAAATATTTTTGCACAACCTTGACTTTTGCAAGTGCATGGTTCCACGAGATGCAGAAGCACACAATTGTCTATTTGCTATTCCTAGTTCACATGTTAATGCGCATGGTAACTGAAACATCCTCCGCCAAGGTTAAATACTGGCCGTGTTTCTGAGGTCTCCACATCGCATTGCATCCACAGAACATCAGGCAGTTCCCACCATCCTCACCACTCCCCAACCTCGTCGCAGAGTCTCAGGAATCTCCATTGGCACCTTGCTGCTCGCTGCCATGGATGACTTTTTGAACACCACCGAGTACCATCCGATAGTTGCCGATGGTAACACCAAGCTCGACGTGTGGTACACGAACGAGCCTTCCAAGGTGGAGGAGACCATTGCCTTGTATGAGGACTGGTTGCGCGAGGAGAAGTACAAGTTTTTTGATCTTGGCATGGAGTACACACGAAAGGATTGTTATGGGCATAGAAAAGTCGTCGTCATGCAACTGGCTATGCAAAATCATGTTTTGGTCTATCACTTCTGCAAGGCCAGGACGGAGTGCCCAACCCTGAAGGATTTACTTGAGAATAGAGGTATAACTTTCTCTAGTGTGGACATCAGGAATGTTAGAGATGCTCTTTTTCAAGATATTATCAGAATTCCAGAAGAGTACCACATCGACATCTAAGAGAAATTCATGATTAGAGGCAGCGAATAAAGGGACTCCATGGAGGACTTAGCAGGAGCCATCATTGACGAATATTACTCGAAGCTGGAGTCCTCTTTTCTAGAACATCTGCGTCACTACTGGGATTGGAAGCCACTTACCTTTGATCACCTAAAATATGGAGCTACTGTAAGTGAAGATTTCATTTTTGTTAGTTTCTGCCTTTGTTGCAAGAACAATATGTTTTTTTATATTTATGTTTTCATTTGCTTTTCCTTCAGGAAGGGTATGTGAGCTATGAGATATACCGCCAATTTCTGTCGATGAGGGACATCCTGCATCATCGCTGTCTTCCTGATCTCAGATGGCGAGGACGTTTCTGAGTAGGATTCCAGGTGGAAGTTTTGTGAAGATGGATTGTCTAATGAATTGGTTAGTTGATAGTTATTGTATGGGGTAATATTACATCGACTGATGAATTATAATTGTGGTGGTTTTATTTTGAACCGGATGGAGCTGACTAGTATGGAAATTTAAGTTTATTTTTGTTCTATTATGTTTTTCTTGTTTGGATGCTTTCAAGAATATTTTCCCCTATGATTCGATGGTACGCGTTGGTATAAGATGAGATGTATTAAGAGGATCACTCAGATGTGCACGTTCGTGTATCTAGGTAGCGCACAGTTGTCTGCTCAGGGAGGAATTGTCCTTGTTTTAGGCAAGGCACGCTCTAGTGTTATAAGTAGGCACGGTCGTGGGTTTGTGTTCCTATTTTTTTAGCTGAGTCGTCTATATCAGTGCAGATAAGAAGTGTGTGTTTTCATCCGTGGTTTAGATGGCTAGCTGCTTCAGTTCTTCTCTCAATATGGTCACACGGACAGGTAGGGGCGTTACTTTCACTTTGTGTTCGTACTGTGTTTGGCACGGTTGTTTTTATATCGAATATATAGTTGTGGTTGTGTGTTTGAAGTTTTTTTTATGCAGGGCTTGAGTGTGTTTAAGATTCTTCAGATTTCCTCTCTGTGCTGTCTGTTTCAATATATGATGTCTGTTCTAGGGACGGTTATCCAGTGTGAGAGTTGCTGTGGGAGTATTGTGTTAGCGGCGGTTGTGTTTCTGTGGAGCAATTATTGTGGTGGTACTTTGATTGGGAAAGGCACAACCGTGGGGGTAGTGGATGCACTGTCGTATGTTTGGCAAAGGCGTTGTCCTTCCTTTGGGTACTAAATTCGGAGAGGCACTGCATTATGTTAGTATGAGTCACTATCATGGCTGTATGTTCTATAATATTTCTAGTTAGTCTGCTAGTGGAGTCACGTCTGTCGAGTTAGTGGAGGCATGTCCTATGTTATGTAGGGTCAGAGTTCCATTTGTCGTTCGCAAATGCTTCCTCTGACACGTTCGCTCGGAGAGGCACGTCTACGATGTTATTCACGGCATGGTCGTGCCTTTCTTTTGAAATGTTTGCTCTCACTGCTTTGCTCAGAGAGGCTCGTCGGTGAAACTTGTGAGGTCACGGACCTTTTACAATTGAAGTCACAGTCGTTCTTCTATTTTGGTATTTTTTTAGTTTAGTCGTCTATCCCAGAGGATGGATCCTCTTTCATAACCTTGAGTCACGGTCGCGCTTCCCTGACTCGTTGGCTTGGACAAGGACCGGTGTTAAGCTATCGAGGGGACGGTCCTGTGTTAACTAGTGGTGCACTCGTGTGTGTGTGTGTTGTTATTTTTTCAGCTTAGTTGCCCATGTCAGAGAGGCACATTCTATGTGGATAAGAGCCACTATCGTGCCTCTGTGACCCACATTATTGGAGGTGAGTCATTTACCACCTTCGTCAGATGCTTACGAACATATAGTATTGTTCCTCTCTGTTACAATTGTTTCTTTTATTATGTCTAGTCAAAGTGAGTGATGTTCTAGTGCAAGGAAATGATGTCTTGAATATCATGTTTACAACTTCTTTTGGAAAATATGATTTTTATTTATAATGTTTGCTCCTCAGGATTTGAAGACTTGAACATTTGAATGCAGATCTGTGTTTAATGGGATCCATAACAGATATCTTGGACCGACATAAAAATAGCTGAAACACTTCTGTGATTACATGAGTCGAAATAGCTGAAACATTGTTCGGATGGCTACAACTAAATTAAGGCAGAGTTAAGCAATAGTCATCTTCTTCCAACTCTTCTTCTTTCACGCCGGATATTGTGCTTCTTGAAGACGATGCTCAGTGCCTCAAATACAGGGCATGTGTTGTAGTTGGATGTTATAATTTTGAAAGTTAGTTGTTCTCTCATCGGTTCCACATAGATCTGCAAACACATAAACGTACAAACTAATAAAATTTATTGTAAAACATAATGTACAACTGGATCGGATAAACGCATGTTGATGTCTTGTCAATGAGAGTGAACTTACATTATTGATAAAAAATGAATTATTATTCAAATTAATGAGTGGCATCAAATGCATGGTGTAAATAACACTGTCATCCCTGAAAACTGAGAGCATTATGTTAGTGATTAGAAGGTGAACAGTAGATATGGGGTATGTAGTGGAACAAAAAATGATGGTGAGGTAGAGCTACAGTTACAAGAAACTCACTCTCTGTCTGAGTTACATACACTCTGCATAGGTTTAACATGAAAGGAGGCTATGGTGTGCGGATGGGTGTTGTAAGCAGAATGGTAAGCTCTCTTGATGTTTTCGATGACAATGTCTGAGTGTTCCTTTATACCGTCGCAATTGATATAAGGACGTGTCTGTAAGTTCTAATGTGAGGATATTATATGCCTGGGAAAAAATGTTGGTGGTCCGTGAAACTGTTCTTTCATCAGCAACGCTGAGTAAGCATCAATGACGAATGAGTTGATATATCCGTAGATCTTCATCGACAAACCTAAAGTTTGATGATCGGCCCAACGTCGTTCGACGAAGAATATCCTCTTGCTGCCAAAAAAATGCCTTTTAAACCGTATGATTTTCTTATTTAACATTAGAGGTGATGAGTATTCAATTACAGTAGTAGAAGAATCGAGCTGAAACACTTGAATGTGATAGCCTCAGGCAGAATACATTAGAGTAGAAAAATAAGGGACCAAAACTTTACTATAACAGGAACAACCAGTTCATTACCTATAATTTTGACCGATGCCTGGCGTATTGTCGGCGATTGTTTCATACACGTCTTTCTCCTCCATTGTAGAATCTCTTATTTCCAAAACTTGGAAGTGATCTTGATGGTCATTCACTTGGTTAGTGAATCAAGTCTGTTCTAGCTGAGAATGATGTTGATGAGGCTGGAAGACATGACCACCGAAGTTCATTTGACCATTACTAAGTTGCAGATGTCCCTCATTGTAATTGTTGTTTCTTTGGACCATTAGGCCTTGTGGTTGGTGCTGCATGTGTAGTTCTAATGTTCTGATAGTTGGATGACTGGTTGAGCTCGAAGGAATAGCTGTTGGAAAATGCTGTAGAGGATGGCCGGAATACCACATGCTGTTGACCTATGGTTCTAAGGTACTGTAACTTTTCCCATGAGACTTGCCTCTGTGTGGTTGCTGATGGTTCTGCTCTTGAGGTTGGTGTTATTGGCACCGTGTACCGCTCAAATTCTGAACATCATTGTGTTGGGAGTAGTGGACATTAGAGACAGGGGTTTGTTGCTGGTACTGTTTGTGAATTTGGTTGTTCATTGCATAAGGTGAGTGCTGGCTGCTGTTTGAACCGCTGTTATTCTGAGCACTAGGACATTGGTAGAAGTGGGTTTTGAAACTAGGAGATGGTTGGTGGTAGTGTTGAGACAAAGTAGTTGCTGGCAAACTTTCGGACAAGACAGTTTGAGTTAAACCTATAGAGTATGACGTATCAAAAGCCTGTGAGAGGTGGCTACCGCTTGACATTGAGCCTGATCTGCTGGGCATAGGTGGCTCTGGATAGTTAAAAAGGGAAGATCTCGCTGACGAGCTTGAATTCTTGGCCAAGTGGAGACAATATCAGGTTGGCATTATTGGGATGCTACTTGGTTTTGAAAGGGTTGCTTCTTATTTTCTTCAATGAATCTGTCAAGTTGTTCATAGATAGATGGATCAGACCATATTTTATCATCATCAATGAATCCACAATCAAGGAGGCCTCTACGGTTGTCAGCATGTAGAGACTTATTGGCTGTAGTTTCTGTTGAATTATGTGGAGGCTCCAGTATCCTAACTCTTTTCTTAGGAGGCGCCGTACTCTTGTTTCCTGGATCTTCTGACTGCTGTAAGGGATGCAGTCTGTGGGATCAATATGTGCTTACTTGGTACATTGTTCATGTTCTTCTGCAATGATATTGTCATGCGCATCGATAGATGCGGCAGCAATGAATGGAGCATGACTAGTGGATGGAATTGCTTTTCCTGTGTCCAGTACCGTGCCAGAACCGCTGCCAGAATCACTGGGCATTCCTACTGTAGGATCAAGGGAGGAACTGGCTTTGGAGCGTTCTTTCATCAATGTTCTTCTTATCTCTCAAAGTTGAAACAACATGGACCTTAGCTTCCAGCAGCGAAGAAGAACATTGTTCAGTAACAATGTGTAACTTTTGTGCAGGTTGGGATACAATAAGGCTCTTTTTGTTGGTTGAAGAGTTGTTGTGAGCGCTATCAGAACCACTGGACCGTGCAGTAGTTGCTAACGTTTGCCCAATCAGATAAACAGGTGCTTCAAGTGTATCGTTTGAGATTGGATCGGTGAGTAATTGTTTGTCAACCATAGAGTGTGAGGTTGATGTTTCAGTTGCAGTAGGTTTTGTTGTTTCCTCCAAGAGCTTCTCCAGTGGGTTTGTCAAATAGTTGTGGTCTTTAGATCCTCCAGCAGAATTTTGGGCTTCAGTCGGTACAGAACACTCAGTCAAATTTTCACCTGTCAGTATAATTGCCCCGCTCTCCAACATATTAGATGTTGGCATGAAGTTCTCATGAACTGGCAAGCCATCAAGGCAGTTGTGCAGATGGTTATGCACTTTATCCAGATGAATCTTGGCTTGTTCATCAATGTCCTCTTTGTTGTAGTCGATCTCGTTCACCTCCAGTAGCAACTTAATCTGAGTTGATGATTTTAGGAGTGGAGATAGATAAATTTGGGACTACTCCTTGTCATACGGATTCTGTGAGTCTGGGTCAGGGGTATTGCAGCAACCCTTTAAATCTTCCAGGGAGTATGATGTGGCGTGAATGACACTGGTTGAGCCACTGCTGGAAGAACTTTGACTGCTTGTTTTGCTAGAACTTGGAAGCGTAGAATATGTTGAGGGGAGTGATGAAAAAGTTTCTTTTTCATTCGAGTTGTCCTGTTGCAAGTTACAATAAACGCCCCGGTCGCAGGTCTTGATTTCTTTTGCACTAAGATCCCTACCAAGAGAGAGGAGCTTCTCCAATTTGTGCTCGAGAACTGGTTCAAGCAGTGAGAAAAGTTATGTGTACATCTCATTAATAACTTTGGCAATTTTCACCTTGGCCTGGAATTAAAAAAACATCAGAAATTATTAATACCAAAAATGAAAAATATCTTGTGACCTACTGTATGTTCTGTCAAGAATTGCAAAAAAGGCATGGAATAATGTGCGCAGAAGCACACATGATGTGTTGCTGGAAGCGCGTCTAACAAAGTCCACGAATCATAGTCAACACAATCCTTGAAGGAGCACAACAAATGTAGTGGACGAAGCACACCCGACGTACTGTACGAAGCATGGTCGACCCACCGCCATAGGGAAGCACTGCTATATTTAACACAAAAGCACAGCTAACGTACTATAGGAAGCACTGATATATTTAACACAAAAGCACATCTAATGTACTATAGGAAGCACTGCTATATTTAACACAAAAGCACAACTAACGTACTATAGGAAGTACTGGTATATTTAACACAAAAGCACAGCTAACATACTATAGGAAGCACTTCTATATTTAACACAAAAGCACAACTAACGTACTATAGGAAACACTTCTATATTTAACAAAAAAACACAACTAACATACTACATGAAGCACTTCTATATTTAACACAAAAGCACAACTAACATACTATAGGAAGCACTTATATATTTAACACAAAAGCACAACTAACGTACTATAGGTAGCACTTCTATATTTAACACAAAAGCACAGCTAACGTACTATAGGAAGCACTTCTATATTTAACACAAAAGCACAACTAACGTACTATAGGAAGCACTTCTATATTTAATATAAAACACAACTAACATCTACAGGAAGCACTTCTATATTTAACACGAAAGCATAGCTAACGTACTATATGAAGCACTTCTATATTTAACACAAAAGCACAACTAACGTACTATAGGAAGCACATCTAATATGCTGCAGCAGGCATAGGTTACATTTTCCAACAGCCACAGGAAACCAACTGGACGAAGACTCGTAACCTACTTTATGAAGTATGTCTAACCCGCCGCAGGGAAGCGGAGGTATAAGCATCATGGTAGCACACATTAGCTAACTTTAGGATCGGAAGTATGTCTAGAGGGGGGTGATTAGACTACTTGACCAAATAAAAATCTATCCTTTTCCCAATTTTAGTTCTTGGCAGATTTTAGCTATCTTAGCACAAGTCAAGCAATCTTCACACAATTCAAGCAAGCATGCAAAGAGTATATGAGCAGCGGAAAGTAAAGCATGCAACTTGCAAGAATGTAAAGGGAAGGGTTTGGAGGATTCAAACGCAATTGGAGACACTGATGTTTTTGTCGTGGTTCCGATAGGTGGTGCTATCGTACATCCACGTTGATGGAGACTTCAACCCACGGAGGGTAGCGGTCGCGCGAGTCCACGGAGGGCTCCACCCACGAAGGATCCACGAAGAAGCAACCTTGTCTATTCCATCACGACCGTCGCCCACGAAGGACTTGCCTCACTAGCAGTAGATCTTCACGAAGTAGGCGATGTCCTTGCCCTTACAAACTCCTTGGTTCAACTCCACAATCTTGTCGGAGGCTCCCAAGTGACACCTAGCCAATCTAGGAGACACCACTCTCCAAGAAGTAACAAATGGTGTGTTGATGATGAACTCCTTGCTCTTGTGCTTCAAATGATAGTCTCCCCAACACTCAACTCTCTCTCACAGGATTTGGATTTGGTGGAAAGTAGATTTGAGTGGAAAGCAACTTGGGGAAGGCTAGAGATCAAGATTCATATGGTAGGAATGGAATATCTTGAGCTCAACACAAGGGTAGGTGGTTCTCTGTCAGAAAATGTGTATTGGAAGTGAAGATCTGTTCTGATGGCTCTATCCATGAATGAAGAGTGGGTGGAGGGGTATATATAGCCTCCACACAAAATCTAACCGTTACACACAATCTGCTAAACTCGGTGGGACCGAATCGTTAAACTCGGTCGGACTGATTCAGCAAACCTAGTGACCGTTAGGATTTTCGGTGGGACTGAGATGCAACTCGGTAGGACCGATATGATTAGGGATAGGGCATGAAAGTGCGTTATATTGACTAGAGGGGGGTGAATAGGCGATTTTTATGAAAGTCTTCAGAACATGGGAGTTCTGAAGACAAACGATAAGATTAAACCTATTACCATGCAGCGGAAGGTAGACTACACTAGGCAAACCATAGTCAACTATTCAATGAAGTGTAAGCACAAAGACTAGTAGCACCTAGGTAGTAAGGATCAGGTAGGAAGATATTGTGAAGCCAAACAGAACACACGGTCACTCAGTGAAGACAAATGATAGAGCAAACATAAAATGACTTCACAAGGAGGAACAGTAAGTAAAGTGAAGTGAAGATGAAACCAGTGGCTCGTTGAAGACAATGATTTGTTGGACCAGTTCCAGTTGCTGTGACAACTGTACGTCTGGTTGGAGCGGCTAGGTATTTAAACCTTAGGACACACAGTCCCGGACACCCAGTCCTCACCGTATTCTCCTTGATCTATGGTCACATAGACCTTGCCCAATCACTCTGGTAAGTCTTCAAGGTAGACTCCCAAACCTTCACAGACTTCGTTCACTGGCAATCCACAATGTCTCTTGGATGCTCAGAACGCGACGCCTAACCGGCTGGAGGATACACAGTCCTCAAGTGTAATAAGTCTTCAGATCACACAGACAAGAAGACTTAAGTGATGCCCAATTCTCTCTGGCTCTGGGTGGTTAGGGCTTTATCCTCGCAAGGAATTCTCTCTCAAAGGCTTCGAGGTGGGTTGCTCTCAAATGACAAAAGCCGTACTCTCAATCTGAGCAGCCAACCGTTGATGGTTGTAGGGGGTGGGCTATTTATAGCCACTTGGCAACCCGACCTGATTTGTCCGAAATGACCCTGGGTCACTAAGGAACTGACATGTGTCCCAACTGTCAGATTTCAAACTCACACGGCAACTTTACTTGGGCTACAAGCAAAGCCGACTTGTCCGACTCTGGACAAGATTCGCTCTCATTGTCTTCACTCGAAGACATAGGTTTTTGGTTTAGGCATCACTTCAGTCATTCTGACTGGTTCTCTTGGACCCCACTTAACAGTACGGTGGTTCCTATGACTCAACACAAAAGAAAAAGAACTACGAAAGATCTAAGTCTTCGAGCTCCATAGGCTTCATATCGTGTCTTCTCTTGTCATAGTCTTCAATGTGAATATCTTCATATACCACCTTTGACTTCAATGTCTTCATACATTTTTAGGGGTCATCTCTGGTAGTGAAACCGAATCATGAGGGACTTCTACCTGTGTTATCCTGCAATTCTCACAAACACATTAGTCCCTCAACTAGGTTTGTCGTCAATACTCCAAAACCAACTAGGGGTGGCACTAGATGCACTTACAATCTCCCCCTTTTTGGTGATTGATGACAAACTAGTTGAAGTTTTCAACGGGGAATATAATCTATGAAATTGTAAAGAATAAGGAATTGTCTTCATAAGTTGCAAGGGCTCCCCCTGAAGATGTGCATATAAGTTAATTTGCTTTTGGAATGCAAATGCACATGGCAGGTTGTACTCGTGGAGATCCACTTCAGCTTATGATGACAATCCACTATGCATGTGAAAGTATATGAAGATAATGACATGCATAATGGAAAATGGACATCTGCAGAATGAGCTAAGTGCGGAATTTATCGTCGCACAACAAGGTGGCAAATAAGTAGCAGACGACCATCTAGTTTAAGTGTTACAACTCATAAGAACCAAATGTAGCAAAAAGGAGTTGTAAGCACGAAGCAAAATATAAGGCACCCGCCCATATGAACCCGCTTGAAGACTATCAATCTCATATGCTTCTCCCCCTTTTGTCAGTAATGACCAAAAAGGTTTGAAGACATAGAGTCTCTACTCGTTCCCATGAGGAGTAGATGAAGTTGCAGGGTTGTTGGTGTTTTTTGGCGGTGCAGAAGAGCTTGGAGGTGCTGAAGAGTATGGCGGTGAAGTAGCATCGTCTTCTTCGTCAATGATTTTGGCAGTGACTGTGGCAGCAGAGGAAGAGTACTCTGAGTCTTCAAGGGATGGAGTTCCTAGCAGCACAGCCCTTCGAGGAGGTGTGGAGTCAAACTTGAATCTCTCAGTGAAGCCATCCTCTTGAAGATCAGCTTCAGAAAGCATCATCGTTAGCCCTTTCCATGTGCGGCGACAGGTTTCATGGGCAACGAACGCATTCTTGGTGGCAAGATTTTGAGTGCGATTCACATCCACCAAGAGGCTTTTCATCTGACGCTTCAGCCAGTCATGATGCCTATCTTGTTTCTGATGTAGAGCCACAAGAAGCTCTCGGTCGTTGAGAACACGAGTGCGCTTCTTGGGTCTTGGAGCAGTGGCACTGTCAGTGGCTTCAGTTGATGCAGGGTGTGGTGCACGTGTAGTGCCAGCCAAAGGATACACCCAAGAAATTGCTTCAACACCTTCAACGTTTTGTGTAAAACTCTGATGATCTGCCTTCTGAAGACTTAGGGGTTGCTTAGCAGGCTCAGAGTATATGGCTTCAGCAGACATGTCTAAGTCAGGCAAGAAGATCCGATGGTTGCGGGCTGAGGGCTGATACGAGATGGCGGAGTGTAGCTTGATCAGCCGCATGACCCAAGGGGCGTAGAACTTCAAACCAAACAGATCCATGCCTGATGCAGCAAGTTGGCGTATGAAGAAGTCCTGTGCATTGAAGCATTTGCCATGAAGTATATAGAAGACCATAGTCTTCATTGCACCCTGAAGCTTTGCATTTGGAGAGTGCCCTTTGATAGGCCAGAGAGTTCGCCTGATGATGTGATAGATAGTTCTGGGAAGGTACTCAAGGTCTTCAACGAAGAACTCTGTGGGATACGCAGCATCTAGGGGCAATGGCTTCATCATGCTGAGCATTTGACTCATATTGGGTTCTGGCCGCTGAAAGATGCTCTCAATAGCTTCAGTATGCAGCTGACAGCCTTGCTCGAAGAGATCGCCAGGAGTGGGCAAGCCAGTGAGCTCAATGATGTCAAATGCATTGGCTTCATGATGAACGTTGCCAGTCATCCACTCCAGGACCCAAGTCTTCGGATCTCTGCTGTACCCTTTGATGTGAAGTGTGGCATAGAATTGTAGCAGCAGCTCTTCATTCCAATGCTCTTCATCTGTAACAAACTGCAGCAGACCCACTTGCTTGAAGCAATCCAATGCTTCTTCTAGACAGGGCAGACCAGCTATAGCTTCAAGATCAAGGCGCTTGTGTGGGAAGATGCGACCTTGGTTGTAGAGAATGAAAGAGTAATAGCTTCGCTGAGGATAGCTCCAGAACCGATCAGATGATATTCTTTCCCTTGAGTAGGGGTTCTTGGAGCTATCGGAGAACGTGTTGTCTGCCTTGAAGCCATTGATGTTGAAGGAGCCAGGTGCTGATGCAGGACCTAGAAACCTTGGCAGTCTTGGGGTTGGCTTCTGGACCTGAGGCCTGTGCTCAACATGATAGTTGAATTGGGGACCTGCAGCAGACTCAGGAACAGAAGTGGCGGGATCAGTGGCTTCGCTGTCTTCTGAAGCTTTTGCTGGGGAGGGCTCCACATTAGCTTCGTTGTTGGTTGTGGCAGCCTCAAGATTTTCATCCCCCACTTGACTAGCTGGAGGGTCGGTCACAGGCACGTTCTCCTGGAGAACTGCTTCTTGGTGGAGTAGGGGAGTGGGCTCTGGTGGTACTTCTTCTTCTACGGCTGATGCAGCCGGAATGTCTTCAGCATAGACTTGAGGCCTTGGACCTTTGCGAAGCCTGCGGAACGCAGACGACGCCTGTGGAGTTGGAGTGGGCTGGGCGATCCGCCCATGTCTTCTGACTCTTGAGGGCGATCCGCCCATGAAGCATTCTGTGCGATTGGCGTCAGTGGACGACCAATGCTGATGAGTTTGCTATTTTCAAACTGAGGAAGGACTGCATCATCTTCTACATTGTCATGATGACCAATGTCTTCAGCAGCGATGGGATCGGCTGCTGGAATGTCTTCAGCTTCAGGAGCTTCTGTGGAAGCAGGCTGATGAACTATCAGTTGACATTCTGCGTCAGGATGAACCATAGATATGGGTTCAACTAGCAAGGGCTCTGTGGGAGCAGCCCGAGCTTTCTTGGTCTTTCTCTTTTTCTTTGTGGCAGTAGGAGTGGTTTCAGAGTGTTTCCTCTTCCTGGCTTCAGCCTTAGCAGTTCTTGTCTTCTTGAGCTCTGAAGCTGTTGACCGACTCTTTGGCTTCGAGCCAGTCGTTCTTGTTGGGAAGACAATTGGAACTGCTTCTTGCCTTGGTGCATCATCTTCAGCCGTAGCAGGCTTCTTCTTCTTATTTGCGGCCATCCTGGGGTCAATGCCAGGACGCCCAAGTGCTTTGCGCTTCTCAGCCTCATTATAGGCTTGTACACATCTGTCAGCCAGAGTCTTCATGTGCTCACGCGAACCCTGAGCTTCTGTACGCTTCTTCACAAAGTCTTCCTTGAGCTCGTGCATCATTGTCTTGAAGTTCTTCACTTCTTGCACGCTGAGCTTGGCCATGTGCTTCTTGAACTGAGCCTTTTCATAGTCAATCTTCTGCTTCAGTTCAACAATGCGCTGGGCAATTGCAAGTTCTGAAGCAATGGCGCCTTGGAAGGCGACACTGAGGCCAATGGGCAGCTGCAGATCTTCAAAGCTGATATTTGGCGTGTCAAACCACTCGTCAATGAAGTTGTGGATGATGTTGACATCAAAGAGAGGCAGATCATTGAAGATTTCTGCTTCTTCTTTGCTCTTGATGAGTTGCTCAAGAGCGTCATCTGCAAGATCTTCATCACTTGATAGATCAATGTCTTCGTTGCGCAGAATGGCAGTAGCTGTTAGCTCTTTGCCAGTGTGAGACAGAGGCATCTTGGCCTTCTGGGCTTGGAGACGCGGGATACGTCTTCAGACTGCACACTGTCTTCAGGAGGTGCAGTTGCAAGTGGCTTCACCCTTGAGATTTTTGGTGAAGGGGCTGGCTTTGAAGCTTTTGGCTTCTTCTTCAACTGCTTTGGCTTCGGCACTGCAGGCGCGTCATCAGACTCAGTGTCAGCCGCAGGCTCATTCACTGCAGCCCCTTGAACCAGGATGTAGGTGATGAGACCTTCAAGGTTGGCGAAAGGACCAATGACATTGGGTTCTGCATCTCGTGTGCCATCTGCCCTTGGTGCTGAGGGACCAGGGTTGAAGTCTAACCCAAACTTCTTCTTGTTCTGCTTCGCTGAGTTTTGGGAAAACTGGAAATTGCGCTTGAACAGATTGTCGTCACGACACCAGAGTAGTGACGACGGATGTGCATCATCAGGCTGTGGCCCACGAACCATGCATGGATAGAAGCTTTGGGCAATAGCTTCATCTCTGGACCTGGGTGCAAGATTCTTGTATAAGATGTCTCCCCACGGTATTTTGATGGCACTTTTCTCAGCATACTCTTGGGTTCTGAAGCGGTATTTGAACCATTGTTCTGCCCAATAGCGTCGAATCCATTGGATTCGGGTCTTGCGCTGACCATAATCCTCTTCAGGATCCGTCTTATACATTTCTGCGAGTTCATCAGGCAGATCTTTGGATGTTCCGCCATGACGTTGTCTGCCCCCCTTCCTTGCTGCTTTCTCTGAAGCCATAAACTTTAACTTGAAAGGCTTCAAGACGTTCAAAGGCTTCAAAGGCTTTCTCTTGCTGGACCAATAGGAACTGGCTTCAGGAGAATTTACGTGTTCCTGTAAGAATTATGCAAATGAATGCAGACTATGAGAACCAAATGAATGCGGACATGT
Source organism: Triticum urartu (assembly GCF_003073215.2). Taxonomy (NCBI): domain Eukaryota; kingdom Viridiplantae; phylum Streptophyta; class Magnoliopsida; order Poales; family Poaceae; genus Triticum; species Triticum urartu. The sequence continues at coordinate 709,168,450 of NC_053023.1, forward strand.
ACCTGTGATAGCATTAAGGTGCGAGGGAAGGGGAAGAGGTCATATGCATTCTCAGAAGATTTTGAAGATAAATCAGTTTAGAAGACATTGACCTCATCGTGCGAAGACATTCACTCATAGATAAGAAGTTGGTTCCAGATTTGTACGAATCCATAGATCAGTACAAGTGAGGAATCTAACTACTTTGTGAAGCACAAGTGAATATACTAGGCATTTATGAGATGCAGTGTGAGAGAGATCTAGCTTGTGTGAACAGAAACTTCTTGTGGTAGAAAGTGATAGATCAATAGGATCAACGGTGCTGTAAAAGGGAGTTTTATTTACCACACTGAGAACTGCTAGATGGAGTGGGAGATGAGGCCGAGCAGTTCACTCTTCTGTGCCCTAACTTGGCGACGGAGGAGACCTACGGCAATGGCGGAGAGGACGATGTCCGTGATCAGCGTGAAGATGGCGTCGGAGAGGTTGCGACAGCGAAGCGCTTCGTCGCCGGCGTCGTCGAGAGCTAGCGGTGGCGCTAGGGTTCGTGCGAGGGTGGAAGAAGAGATAATTACCGCTGTGAGTGTGTATTTATAGGCATAGGGGCGGCACTGTGCTATTACACAGGTGCCCCTGGCGATTCGCATCTGAGGAACACGTGGCCAGTATGCGGAATTTTGGGGTTTGTTCTACGTCCCACGCACGCCTGGATTGTCGGGTGGTCGTTCCTACTTCTCCGGATTTCATGTGGAGGAATGAGCATTGAAAACGGACTTAATGGTTGTCTCTGTATCTTCTGCTGACAAGGACGCAGTGAAGACATTCGACAGTTTCAATAGAATGCATATGACTTGGAGAGATAGAGTTGGAGATAGAAAGCATAGAGAAGTTGGGGTCTGATCACATTCACTTAGTTCAAAAATTCAACACGAAGACATAGCTATAAGTGAATGCTGTAGAGGACAGAACACTAACACACACACACATATATATATATATATCTATGATCAACATAGTGAAGATAATCATGAAATCTTGGTGAGTTCGAAGCCAAACCAAATGTGAGGACATTGCAAGGTAACGCCATGAGTGAAACACTTCAAAATAGAACGTTTGGTGGTGGCGTTACCCACCGTATAGGAAGTATTAGACCCAGACACGGCGCACAACTATCGTGGCGCTCCGAAGTCAAATTCCACATTAATGTATTCACACTAAGAATGTATGTCTTCATTGATTGAAGATATACTTCACTTCGTGTGTTGCACATCTAAGTCATCAATATGCATAAGGGTTAGGATGTGTGCCTGATCACAGGACATTTGAGGATTCTAGGATATTTAGCTCACACCGTAACTTGCAAAACCTCTTCTCATCCAAGGGCTTGGTGAAGATATGTGCTAATTGCTCTTCAGTGTTGACGTGTATGATATCAATGTCTTCCTTCACAACATGATCTCTGAGAAAGTGATGACGAATTTCAATGTGCTTTGTCTTCGAGTGCTGAACTGGATTGTTAGCAATCTTGATGGCGCTTTCGTTGTCGCAGTAAAGTGGCACTTGCTTCAGATGAATGCCATAGTCCTTGAGTGTTTGCTTCATCCACAGAAGCTGAGCGCAGCAAGATCCAGCAGCAATGTATTCAGATTCAGCAGTGGAGAGAGATACACAGTTCTGCTTCTTTGAAGACCAACATACAAGTGATCGTCCCAGAAAGTGACATGTGCCTTATGTAGACTTGCGATCAACTTTGTCACCAGCATAATCAGCATCCGAGAATCCAACCAGATCAAACTCTGAGCCCTTTGGATACCATAATCCTAGAGTTGGGGTGTGAGCCAAATGTCGAAGAATTCGCTTCACAACTAAGTGATGCGACTCCTTTGGTGCCGCTTGAAATCGAGCACACATGCAAACACTAAGCATAATATCTGGCCTAGATGCACATAGATAAAGTAAAGAACCAATCATGGAGCGGTATACCTTTTGATCGAACTCTTTACCATTGTCGTCAGGACCCAGATGATGTTTGGCTGGCATTGGTGTTGTGAAGCCTTTGCAGTCTTGCATACCAAACTTCTTCAGGCAATCTTTGAGATACTTCTCTTGAGATATGAAGATGCCATTGCGTTGTTGTCGTATTTGAAGACCAAGGAAGAACTTCAGCTCCCCCATCATGGACATCTGATATTGCTCTTGCATCATATATCCAAACTCTTCACTATACTTCTGATTGGTGCAGCCGAAGATTATGTCATCCACATATATTTGGCACACAAACAGTTCACCATCATATGTCTTTGTGAAAAGAGTGGGATCTAGGGAACCAGGTATGAAGCCTTTGCTCTTCAGGAAGTATTTGAGTGTGTCATACCAGGCCCAACGGGCTTGTTTGAGGCCATACAGTGCCTTGTTGAGCTTGTATACCATGTCAGGATGTTTTGGATTTTCAAAGCCAGGTGGTTGTGCAACATACACTTCTTCTTCAATCTTGCCATTGAGAAAGGCACTCTTCACATCCATTTGATATAGAAGTATGTTATGATGATTTGCATAGTCCAGCAGTATGCGTATGGCTTCAAGTCTAGCCACAGGAGCAAATGTTTCATCGAAGTCAATGCCTTCCACTTGAGTATATCCTTGAGCAACGAGACGAGCTTTGTTTCTGACAACTTGACCATGCTCATCTTGCCTATTATATTGTGCTTCCGTGGATCAGGACGCTTAACCAGTTCCCATACATTATTCAGCTCAAACTATTGAAGCTCTTCTTGCATAGCTTGAATCCATTCAGGTTCCATGAAGGCTTCTTCAACTTTCTTGGGTTCTGATATTGAGACGAATGCGAAGTGCCCACAAAAATTTGCTAGCTGAGTTGCCCTTGAACGAGTGAGTGGACCAGGTGCATTGATGCTATCAATTATTCTTTCAATCTGCACTTCATTGGCAACGCGAGGATGTACAGGGCGAAGACTTTGCTCTTGCTGTTCATTGCTGTTGTTGGAAGGAATGTCTTCAGCTGAGCATTGTCTTCATGTTGATCAGGTGCTGAAATGATAAGTTCTTCTTCAGGATGAGCTTCATTAGGTATAATTTCTCCAGTTCCCATTAGCTTGATTGATTCACTGGATGGAACTTCATCTAGCACACTTGGCAGCTGCTCTCTTTGTGAACCGTTGGTCTCATCGAACCGCACATCCACTGTTTCAACCACTTTGTAATGAAAGAGATTGAAGACTCAGTAGGAGTGCGAATCCTTTCCATATCCAAGCATAAAGCCCTCATGTGCTTTTGGTGCAAATTTTGAGGTGTGATGTGGGTCCTTGATCCAGCACCTTGCGCCAAATACTCTGAAGTAACTGACATTTGGCTTTTTGCCAGTAAGGAGCTCATAAGATGTCTTGTTCAGTAGCTTGTGAAGATAAACACGATTGATTGTATGGCATGCAGTATCAATGGCTTCGGGCCAGAATTTTCTTGGGGTCTTGTATTCATCTAGCATCGTTCTGGCCATCTCAATTAGTGTTCTGTTCTTGCGTTCGACGACGCCATTCTGCTGTGGCGTGTACGGGGCTGAGAATTCATGTGTTATGCCCAAGGTATCAAGATATGTATCAAGGCCAGTGTTCTTGAATTCAGTGCCATTGTCACTTCTGATGTGCTTTATCTTGGCGCCAAAATTGTTCATAGCTCGATCGGTGAATTGCCTGAAGACATCCTGCACTTCAGTCTTGTAAAAGATTATGTGCACCCAAGTATATCTAGAATAATCATCAACAATAATGAAGCCATAGAGGCAAGCAATAGTAGTCAAAGTTGAGTAATGAGTGGGACCGAAAAGATCCATGTGAAGTAGTTCGAAGGGTTGAGTAGTAGTCATGATTGTCTTCGAGGGATGTTTGGCCCTCGTCATCTTCCTGCTTCACAGGCACCGCATAAGTGATCTTTCTTGAACTTGACGCCCTTGATGCCTATGACATGCTTCTTCTTCGCAAGGGTGTGGAGGTTCCTCATGCCAGCATGTCCAAGCCTCTGATGCCAGAGCCAGCATTCTGAAGCCTTTGCTAGAAGACATACTGCAAGCTGTGGCCCTGCTGAGAAATCTACCACGTACAAATCATCTTTTCGATACCCTTCAAACACTAGAGACTTGTCAGATTCCATTAGTACAAGGCAACGATATTTTCCAAACATTACGATCATGTTCAAATCGCAAAGCATTGAGACAGACATTAAGTTGAAGCCAAGGGATTCAACAAGCATGACTTTATCCATGTGTTGATCCCTTGAGATTGCAACTCTACCTAGACCCAATACCTTACTTTTACCAATGTCAGCAAATGTGATGTGGCTCTTGTCGGATGGACGTAAGGTTGAGTCCATAAGAAGACTTCTTTTGCCAGTCATGTGATTTGTACACCCACTGTCGATAATCCATTCTGAAGACGCTGGTGTCGTACCCTACAGTGCAGTTAGGGGGATAGGCTTCACCAAGAGCATTGTGAAGCAAAAACATTTGACGAACCAGTGGGTTATGAAAGCTTAGATCCAAGTTAGGACTAATAGGGAGAGTAGCAAGCGATTCAGGTACAAAGTACATAGTAAGACCATTTGGGCATTTGATCTTGCGCCCTACAAGATGTTTAAGGTCCCCAGCAATAGCGCCATACGATTTTGGTTTTCTGCTGGAGACCATTCCCTGCAAAAGAGAGTTAAGCCTTCTTAACCACCCACATTTTCAAGGGTGGCTTAGAAGCAATAAGTCTAAGTGCAGCATCTGAGAATTTTGGCTTTGAAGCCTTAGCAAATAGTCCTGCATGCGGACAATAGTACTCATAAGAATAAGCAGAATAGTTCTTGGTCTTATGGCGGTTTGATGAACCGCTCTCATATTCATATGCCTGAGTATGGTTTCCCTGCAAAATATTTGCGTTAGTGCGACTCAGGTGAGTCCTCTGTTTGTATGAAGCCTTTGGACCGTATGAAGCCTTTGGTCTGAGGTTTGTCTTCTTCAAGTGAGGTGTCATGAAGACATTCACAGGAAGATTTTCCAGATACTTTTTCGGAACCCAGATCTACTTCACAGGCGGTCCATTCCTGCAGTTAGTACCAATGTACCTAGCAAACACTTCACCATTCTGATTCTTAAACAGTATATAGTTTGCATCAAAGGATTCATCAATGATAATGGGGTTAGCACAAGTGAAGCCAGTTAAATTGGATGGATCTGCTGAAGGTTCCTTTGCAGCAACCCACATGGTTTTGGGGTACTGCTCAGGTTTCCAGTAAGAGCCATCTGCATTCATTTTCCTTACGAACCCAACACCCTCTTTCCTAGGGTTTCGGTTCAGAATCTGCTTTTTGAGGACATCACATAGTGTCTGATGCCCTTGAAGACTTTTGTACATCCTTGTTTCAAGCAATGTCTTCAACCTAGCATTCTCATCAGCAATAGCGGTGGTATCCTCAGCAGAGGGGTTAGTTACCGCATCAACAGTTGAAGTTATTGCAACAGTAGTAGCAGTAGAACATTCAGCAACAGAAGTAGCATTATCACGCTCAATGCATTTAAGACATGGTGGTTCAAATCCTTCTTGAGCGGGACTGATCTGTTTGGCGCGAAGTGACTCATTTTCCGTTTGAAGATCTTCATGAACCGCTCTCAATTTCTCAAGATCTTGCTTCCTTTGAAGATAATCATAGGAAAGCTTTTCATGAGTAGTTGAGAGAGTTTCATGACGACTTTCAAGTTCCTGATACTTAACGTGAAGATTTTTTATGTCTTCAATTAAGGATTCAGATCGAGTCATTTCAGCACCTAACAGATCATCGCTTCTGTCTAATAGTTTTTGAATGTGTTCCATAGCTTTCCGTTGTTCAGTTGCAATTTTAGCAAGTGTTTTGTAGCTAGGTTTTGAAACACAATCAGAGTCGTCGTCACTAGATGTTTGATAGTGAGTAGTGCGTGTGTTTACCTTGGCACCGCGTGCCATGAAGCAGTAGGTAGAAGCGGAGTAGTCCTTGTCATTTGCATAGGTGTCGGTGATGAAGTCATTGTATTCAGTGTTGAAGATGGACTTGGCAACGTATGCTGTAGCCAGACATGCGACGCCTGAGTCGGATTCCTCCTCAGACTCCACCTCCTCCTCCTCAGAAGCAGACTCCTCCTCTGAATCCATTTCCTTGCCAACAAACGCACGTGACTTTCCAGATGAGCTCTTCTTGTGTGATGAAGACTTTGAGGAAGACTTGGAAGAAGACTTTGAGTATTTCTTCTTCTTCTTCTTGTCGTCAGAGTCATATTCCTTGCTCTTCTTCTTCTTTTTGTTCTCATTGTCCCACTGTGGACACTCAGAGATGAAGTGGCCAAGTTTCTTGCACTTGTGACATGTTTTCTTCTTGTAGTCATGAGCAGGAGCTTCATCATTCCTTGAACTTGATCGAGAAGACTTTCTGAAGCCTTTCTTCTTGGTGAATTTTTGGAACTTCTTGACTAGCATAGCAAGTTCCCTTCCAATGTCTTCAGGATCATCAAAACTGCTATCAGATTCTTCTTCAGATGAGGAGACAGCATTTGCCTTCAAGGCACGAGTTCGCCCATAGTTTGGACCGTAGATCTCTCTTTTCTCTGAAAGCTGAAACTCATGTGTGTTGAGCCTCTCAAGTATGTCAGACGGTTCGAGTGTCTTGAAATCAGGACGTTCTTGAATCATCAGGGCCAGGATGTCAAACAAACTATCAAGTGATCTCAGCAGCGTCTTGACAACTTCGTGTTTGGTAATCTCAGTGGCGCCGAGGAATTGAAGCTCATTTGTGATGTCAGTGAGTCGGTCAAATGTGTGCTGGACATTCTCATTGTAATTTCGCTTGAAGCGGTTGAAAAGGTTGCGAAGGACACTGATTCTTTGATCTCTCTGGGTTGAGATGCCTTCATTGACCTTGGAGAGCCAATCCCAGACCAGCTTGGATGTCTTCAAAGCACTCACACGGCCATACTGTCCTTTGGTCAGATGACCACAGATGATGTTCTTGGCAGTAGAGTCCAGTTGAACGAATTTCTTGACATCAGCAGCAGTGACACCTTCTCCAGCCTTGGGAACGCCATTCTCGACGACATACCATAGATCGACATCAATGGCTTCAAGATGCATACGCATCTTATTCTTCCAGTAGGGATATTCAGTTCCATCGAAGACGGGGCACGCAGCGGAGACTTTAATTATCCCTACAGTCGACATAGCTAAAACTCCAGGTGGTTAAACCGAATCACACAGAACAAGGGAGCACCTTGCTCTGATACCAATTGAAAGTGCGTTATATCGACTAGAGGGGGGGTGAATAGGCGATTTTTATGAAAGTCTTCAAAACATGGGAGTTTTGAAGACAAACGATAAGATTAAACCTATTACCATGAAGTGGAAGGTAGACTACACTAGGCAAACCATAGTCAACTATTCAATGAAGTGTAAGCACAAAGACTAGTTGCACCTAGGTAGTAAGGATCAGGTAGGAAGATATTGTGAAGCCAAACAGAACACACGGTCACTCAGTGAAGACAAATGATAGAGCAAACATACAATGACTTCACAAGGAGGAACAGTAAGTAAAGTGAAGTGAAGATGAAACTAGTGACTCGTTGAAGACAATGATTTGTTGGACCAGTTCCAGTTGCTGTGACAACTGTACGTCTGGTTGGAGCGGCTAGGTATTTAAACCTTAGGACACACAGTCCCGGACACCCAGTCCTCACCGTATTCTCCTTGAGCTAAGGTCACATAGACCTCGCCCAATCACTCTGGTAAGTCTTCAAGGTAGACTCCCAAACCTTCACAGACTTCGTTCACTGGCAATCCACAATGTCTCTTGGATGCTCAGAACGCGACGCCTAACCGGCTGGAGGATACACAGTCCTCAAGTGTAATAAGTCTTCAGATCACACAGACAAGAAGACTTAAGTGATGCCCAATTCTCTCTAGCTCTCGGTGGTTAGGGCTTTATCCTCGCAAGGAATTATCTCTCAAAGGCTTCGAGGTGGGTTTCTCTCAAACGACAAAAGCCGTACTCTCAATCTGAGCAGCCAACCGTTGATGGTTGTAGGGGGTGGGCTATTTATAGCCACTTGGCAACCCGACCTGATTTGTCCGAAATGACCCTGGGTCACTAAGGAACTGACATGTGTCCCAACTGTCAGATTTCAAACTCACACGGCAACTTTACTTGGGCTACAAGCAAAGCTGACTTGTCCGACTCTGGACAAGATTCGCTCTCATTGTCTTCACTCGAAGACATAGGTTTTTGGTTTAGGCATCACTTCAGTCATTCTGACTGGTTCTCTTGGACCCCACTTAACAGTACGGTGGTTCCTATGACTCAACACAAAAGAAAATGAACTACGAAAGATCTAAGTCTTCGAGCTCCATAGGCTTCATATCGTGTCTTCTCTTGTCATAGTCTTCAATGTGAATATCTTCATATACCACCTTTGACTTCAATGTCTTCATACATTTTTAGGGGTCATCTCTGGTAGTGAAACCGAATCATGAGGGACTTCTCCCTGTGTTATCCTGCAATTCTCACAAACACATTAGTCCCTCAACTAGGTTTGTCGTCAATACTCCAAAACCAACTAGGGGTGGCACTAGATGCACTTACAGGGCATAACGTAATCTCGGTGTGACCGATTACACAAACTCGGTGGGACCGATTTTGGTAATAAGCTAACCAGAGAGTTGGTCAGGTAAACTCGGTGGGACCGAAATGTTACGAAAGGGAAACAGTGAGTTTACATTGCAATCCCATCTCGGTGAGACCGAGATCCCTATCGGTGAAACCGATTTGCTAGGGTTTGTGGCAGTGGCTAAGACATATGAAACTCGGTGGCTCCGGATAGAAAGAATTGGTGGGGCCGAGTTTGACTTTAGGTTTGGGTCATATGTGGATATGGAAAGGTAGTTGAGGATTTTGGAGCATATCACTAAGCACATGAAGCAAGAGGCTCATTAAGCAACACCTCATCCCTCCTTAATAGTATTGGCTTTTCCTATGGACTCAATGTGATCTTGGATCACTAAAAATGTAAAATGTAGAGTCTTGTTCTTGAAGCTTGAGCCAATCCTTTGTCCTTGTAATTTTGAGGGATCCACTTTCCTCATCCATGCCATGCCATCCATTGAGCTTTTCTGAAATATTCATCTTGGAATGATGTTAGCTCAATGAGCTATATGTTGTTAGGAATTACCAAAACCACCCAGGGATAGTTGCACTTTTAATCTCCCCCTTTTTGGTAATTGATGACAACATATAGATCAAAGCTTCGACAAATGATAGTAAGAATGGAATATATCGTCGCTTTGAGAAGTATGTGATAAGTAAGAGCTCCCCCTAAATTTGTGCATATTTAAGATTTTCTTTGGACTGCAAATGAACAATGAGTTAGGATCATGGGTTACTCTTCCATGTCACATACATCTTGGTGGAGCGCTCAAAATGATAAGAGTTAAATGCATGCACTCATCACCAAGCGAAGTGAATGATCGACATAAGGATAAATTAATAGTAACATCCAACAAGCATTAAGTGTAGCTTATGATCAAACACATGATCATCAATGTCTCACAGATAAAAGCATAGTATCTCAAGCACTCAAAAGCAACAAAAAGTTCAACCAAGAAGACAAGAGAGAACAAATGCAAACTCTCTCTCTCGAAGCCTATGATCTATACATTTTTCTCCCCCTTTGGCAACAAGTTACCAAAAAGTTCATAGAAAATGCATAGGACAAAACAACTCTCAGGCTTGGTCTTCAGGTGGTGGTGTCCGGAGAACTCCAAGAACAAAGGCTTCAGTCGATGTAGATGGAGCTGCTGGGGTAGGAGCTGGAGCTGGTGGAACAGAAGCTGTAGCTGGTACAGAAGTGGTGGCTCTGGTGTTAGGAACTGGTACTGCAGATGATCTCTGAGCTCTGGGCACCCTGGCAAATGCATCAGTTGTGGTCTTGCCCTTCCTCTCCTGCATATCTTATTGTAGTTGTTCCCCAGCACACTGGACCTCTGTCACCTTCACATCTAGGTCATAGAACTTTTGTTCCATGATTCTTTCCAAACTCTCTTGGTTTTGAGTTAGGGTGGCCAGTCCTTTCTCAATCCTCAGAGTGGATGCTATCAGGTAACTTAGCTGCTCCTGCTTGTTCTTCAAGAAATACTCAGATGCCTCCTCTTGAGTTGGCATCCTGGCAGCTTTCTCCATCTTTGCCTTCTCCTTCTTTGCTTGAGCATGTGCAGATGATGGTTCATCCTTGTTCATGACAACCTGATTGTCTTCAAAGTCTGGATGGATGGGCAGGTGTTCCTTGTCCAGCAGGTATGTGCCTGTTCCCATCTTTGAGTTTATCAGCTCTTGAATTTGTGGGGCATATCCACAGCTCCTCTTCTGATCAGCTGTTGTTCTCTTAATGGTCTCTACCATGAGGCTCATCACCTTGAACTTCTGTGGCACATCAAATACATGGAGCATGTTTATTGCATGGCCTCGGATCATCTTGTGATCACCTGACTTGGGCAATAGAGTGTGCCTCAGAATCCAATTAATAGTGGGCAGCCCTGACAGAAGATAATGCACTGAGCCAAACTTGAAAGTATCAAGTGCCTTGTTTGGGATCTCCTTGTACATGTTGGACATGGAATTGTGATCCATCTTCTTCTTGGCTTATATGTCCAGGTCATCTTCCTGCTCTTCTGGGGCATTGATGAGCTGTGCCCACTCAGCAACTGTTGACTGATATCTGGTTCCTTCTGACATCCACACAATCCTGCCATCTGGATAGAAGTGTGCTATGGAGTAGAATTGCATGATCAGCTCTTCATTCCACTTTGTGAGCTTCTGCCCAACAAAGTCTACAACTCCACAACCCTTGAAGCTGCCATACACTCTAGGATAGTGCTCTTCATTCTCCTTGATGTACTCCCAATCAACCCATCTCATGTCACAAACTATGGGCTTCTTATCAAGCAGCACTGTCTCATAGAAATCCTACTGTTCCTTGGTATGAAACCTGTAATCCATAGCAGTTCTTCTCCTTGAAGCATATGGATCTGCTTCTCTCCACTTCTTCAGCCCTGAATCTCTTCTAATCTTCATGTCCTCAGCCACAGGATGAGCATCATTGTGGTCTGGGATCTTGGGCTTAAGCTTCCTGAGCACTTGACCTTCTTCTTCTTCAGCAATGTCAGGCACTAGGGCCTTGTTCTTTTCAGCAGCAGATATGTTCCTGGTGTTTCTCTTTGGTGCACTCTTGGGCTTAGATGCAGCTTTGGGTGCTTCCTTGGGCTTGGATGCAGTAGCCCCTGACCTTATGGCATCTCCCATGAGTTTCTGTGCCTTAGGTCCTGGTGCAGCAACCTCTTCTTCCTCTTCTTCATCTGATGAGTGTTTTTCAAACTCAGCCATTGGATCAACCTTCTTGCACCATCTGCCCCTTTTTCTTTCCTTCTTTTCTTTCACAGCCTCATCTTCTGCAGTTGACTTGGAAGATTTCTGAGAGGATGCCCTAGCTTTGGATATTGGCTGTCTCCCGGCTGTCCTTTTGATTTTCAGTCCTGGCTTTGTGGCTGCAGCTGAGCCATACTCTTTCTTGAGTACCTTCTTCTTGGATGTGGCTTCCTCTTATGCCACATAGTCCTCATCCTCTGACTCAGAGGTTCTCTTCTTGCTTGCTCTAGTGGCAGCTTTGGGCAGATTGCTTGGGGTGCTCCTGCTGCCCTCATCAGAACTGCTAGAGGGACTAGTGCCCTCACTCAAATGAGCCTGCTCCTCAGATCTGTTCTGGCTATCACTCTAATCAGACATGTTGAAGTTCAGACTGCTGACCCTGTGAATAGTTTATAGATGAGATAGAGTGGATGAGAATCACAAAATGCAGAGGTTTTTGCAAAAGAATGAGTCAAAAAGTTAGTTTTAGTTTTTCACAGAAAGCATTTCGGATGGACCGATCTGCAAACTCGGTGATACCGAAGCAGCTTTTGGAACCAAAACTAGTGAACTCGGTCAGACCAAGTCACAGTTCGGTGGCACCGAGACTGCTAGGGTTTCGCAAAGTCCTGAACTCGGTCTCACCGATTTGTAATTCTTGGTCAGACCGAGAACCACATGTGCAATGGCCGTGGCCGAATTGGTGGAACCGAGTTCTGCAACCCGGTGGGTCTGAGATGATTTCGGCAGAAACCTAAACCTAAATTTTTGAATCTCAACTATTCTAAGGATTGTTTTAACTAGATAGGAGTGATTCAATCGTATCAAGATTCATTAAGAACACAATGTGCTAAGATTTGGACGGGTAATAGCACTGTGATTGAGTCCATACCCTAGTTCGGCGGACTCGCTACGGCGGCAACGGCGGAGACGAATTCCGTTGACGGCGGCAGAGACCAGCAATTGGAGGCGGCTGGCGACGAGGAGGACGACCTGGAGACCCAGGAGGCAGAGCGAGCTATGCGCGGGCGAAGAGGTTTCGGAGAAATTTCCAAAATTTTGCCCGTGAGTATATATAGCCCGACCCTGTCGGTATGACCGAGTGGAACAACTCGGTGGCACCGAGATGCATAACTGTTGACAGTTATAGCAACTCGGTGTGACCGAACCATTCAAATCGGTTGCACCGAGGTGAAAACCTAGATCGACTTAGTGATCTCGTTATGACCGAAATGGAGGAATCGGTCAGACCGAAAAACACAAAGAAGTTTTGGAAGTTTAAGTCTATGACAAATCAGGGACTCCGAGTGCTCCTCACACAGAGTGGTTTGAATCTAACTTGATGAAATTTTGTGATATAGCATGAATAGAGTTCGAGACGAGAAAACCATAGATAGCTAGAGAAGGTTCTTAGGCATTCTTGTCCATCCACTTGGCAAGAAAAAGAAAAACCAATCAATCAAAACAACAAGTGGATGTCCTCGAATGAGTAAAATATGCTCTCAACATGCTCACACAATAAAATGGCAATTGAAATATGTGGCAAAGCATGCACAACCAATTCTAGCATCTATCAAGCAATTGGCAATGACTAGGTCATCTATATATGAGTATATTGACTTAGGAGTCAAATGAGAACATTTGATCATAGGTCATACTCATCGTTTAAGCACAAGTGGGGTTACCACTTTTACATAAAGCATTGTTGTGTTCACATCATTAGAGTTGCTTTAGCTCAATTCTCAGAGTAAAGCTCCCCCTAGATGTGATATCCCCCCTAAGAGGGATGAACTAACCTTGGGTTTTGTCAATGATGACTTCATGTAGATGTTGAAGATGTGGATGCTCAATGTTGATGTAGATCACTTGGAGCTATACATTGGAGTGAATTGCACTTTCAATACCTACATGGGTTAGTCCCACAAGGAACAAACAAGGATATCCATAGACATAGAGTGATGCACACAAGATGATGTCTATGAAAGCTTTTAGGTTACCCTGTCCCCTGACTTACCAACAAGAGGGTTTGTGACTCCTTGAACTAGTGCAAGATGTGGAAGTTGATTGTACTTGTTCTTGCCAAAATGATAAGAGTGAAGTATGTTGGCGGTGTCACCCTCAAGAACTCTCTAGTTCTTCTTCTTTTGTATCCACACCATCTTGATGGGAATCCTTGGAGTTGTAGTCGTACTTGATGAAGTGGAACTTGAAGTAGTCTTGGGAATCCACTTGACTAAGGTCTTAGGAGCTTCTTCGAATGCATCAATTTCCTCTTGAAGCTTGTCCTTGCCTTTTTGCTTGTAGTCTTGTGGTGGAAGATCATCTTGAGCATGTGTCCCTTTGAAAGAAGTAGGATCATACTTCTCTTGTTGAGGAACAAACTTTGTCTTGGGGTATTGATCTTCTTCCCACTCAACTCCATTGGCATTGAACTTTCGTTCAAAACCAACACCTTGATTCTTGTGATGCCTTCCTTGCTTGCGTACAATTTCCTCGAATTGCTTACTCCCGGCAAGGCTCTTGTACACTCCTTTCTCTATAATTCCCTTCAATAGGCTATTTTCTTGCTCAAGTGTAACTTGGCTAAGAGAATCATTAGTGGAATCAAGAGAACTACTAGAAGCAACAATATTGGATATAACATGATCATTGTTACTACTAGAGGAAGAATCTTTCTTGTTCTTGTTACTAGACTTGACTTGAGGCATGTAAGTGGATAAGAGTAAACGCTTGGCAATGTAAGAAGAACTTTTCTTACGAAGATCATCATCGATTGCTTTTAAGAACTCATGCTCTTGCTCAAGGTTGAGCTTTTCAAAGCGCAATTTCTCATGTGTCCTTAAAAGTTCTCGATGACTCCTAAGATAGTTTCATGAGCTAACTTAAGAGTGTTTAGTTCTTTAGTTAGAGACTCAATTTTCTCCTTATCATTGTCATTCGTTTTATCTTGATTAGCATGATTAATTGACGTTTCATCATAGTATTCATCACTAGAGTTGTAAACAAGTAAATCATCATCACCTAACAAGTCATCTTCATCACTATTGAAATCAACATACTCGAGGTGTGATACCTTTGGGCCTTTAGCCATGAAGCATGTTCCAACTCCTTCATTTGGTGAGTCAAATATGTCGTAGGAGTTGGTTGACACAAGTGCTAGACCGGCAACACCTTCATCTTGAGTATATTCGGAATCGGAGTGATAACTTCTCTCGGAGTGGTTGTCAGAGTCGGAGCCGGATACCCATTCACCAACATGAGCTTGATGTCTTCGTTTTGTGTAGCTCCTTGATGACTTGTCCTTTCTTTCCGAATCCTTGCTTCTCCGTGAGTGTCTTCGTTCATAATGATCATCTCTACTCCTTATTTCTCTTGATGGTGATTCTTCTCTTCTACTTCTTCTCTTGGGAGAGTCTTCTCTTCTCTTGTAGGGAGCCGTACACTCATTTGAATAGTGTCCGGGTCTTCCACAATTGTAGAAGTTTCGCTCTCGACTAGAAGATCTTTTGTCATTGTAGGACCTTGACTTGGAGCTTCTATCTTTGCTTCTACTCTTGTAGAACTTGTTGAAGTTCTTCACCATTAAGCTCAATTCTTCATTGAAGATTTGTTTCTCACTTGATGATGTGGGAGCTTCACATGAGGCTTTGTAAGCACCACTTGATTTGTTATGAAGTTCCTCTTTGTCCTTGAGTGACATCTCATGAGCAACAATTCTTCCAATGACTTCCGTTGGCTTGAGATCTTTGTAATTTGGCATCATTTGGATCAATGTGCACACGGTATCATATTTTCCATCCAAGGCTCTTAGGATCTTCTTGATGATGAATCTAACGGTCATCTCTTCACTCCCTAAGCCGACAATCTCATTTGTGATGAGAGCAAGCCTAGAGTACATTTCAGCGACACCTTCACCATCCTTCATTTTGAACTTGTCAAGTTGACTTTGAAGCACATCCAATTTGGATTCCTTGATGGAGTCGGTACCTTCGTGCATATTAATCAAAGTATCCCAAATTTCCTTTGCATTCTCAAGACGGCTGATTTTGTTGAATTCTTCGGGGCACAATCCGTTGAAGAGAATATCACAAGCTGGAGCGTTGTATTGCAGCATCTTTAACTCTTCCGCGGTAGCTTCACGGTTTGGTTCTTTCCATCGAAGAAGTCACCTTGCAAACCAACACACACAATAGCCCAAACGGCGGGGTTATGTCCAAGAATATGCATTTTCATTTTATGCTTCCAACTAGCAAAATTAGTACCATCAAAGTAAGGACCTCTACGGTGATAATTTCCCTCGCTAGACGCCATACTCTCCTAGGTTGTGAAACCAAGGCTATGACCACCAAAAGCTATGGAAATCAAAGCAAATGGAGACCAAAGCTCTGATACCACTTGTAGGATCGGAAGTATGTCTAGAGGGGGGTGATTAGACTACTTGACCAAATAAAAATCTATCCTTTTCCCAATTTTAGTTCTTGGCAGATTTTAGCTATCTTAGCATAAATCAAGCAATCTTCACACAATTCAAGCAAGCATGCAAAGAGTATATGAGCAGCGGAAAGTAAAGCATGCAACTTTCAAGAATGTAAAGGGAAGGGTTTGGAGGATTCAAACGCAATTGGAGACACGGATGTTTTTGTCATGGTTCCGATAGGTGGTGCTATCGTACATCCACGTTGATGGAGACTTCAACCCACGGAGGGTAGCGGTCGCGCGAGTCCACGGAGGGCTCCACCCACGAAGGGTCCACGAAGAAGCAACCTTGTCTATTCCATCACGGCCGTCGCCCACGAAGGACTTGCCTCACTAGCGGTAGATCTTCACGAAGTAGGCGATCTCCTTGCCCTTACAAACTCCTTGGTTCAACTCCACAATCTTGTTGGAGGCTCCCAAGTGACACCTAGACAATCTAGGAGACACCATTCTTCAAGAAGTAACAAATGGTGTGTTGATGATGAACTCCTTGCTCTTGTGCTTCAAATGATAGTCTCCCAACCACTCAACTCTCTCTCACAGGATTTGGATTTGGTGGAAAGAAGATTTGAGTGAAAAGCAACTTGGGGAAGGCTAGAGATCAAGATTCATATGGTAGGAATGGAATATCTTGAGCTCAACACAAGGGTAGGTGGTTCTCTGTCAGAAAATGTGTATTGGAAGTGAAGATCTGTTCTGATGGCTCTCTCCATGAATGAAGAGTGGGTGGAGGGGTATATATAGCCTCCACACAAAATCTAACCGTTACACACAATCTGCTAAACTCGGTGGGACCGAATCGTTAAACTCGGTCAGACCGATTCAGCAAACCTAGTGACCGTTAGGATTTTCAGTGGGACTGAGATGCAACTCGGTAGGACCGATATGATTAGGGTTAGGACATAACGTAATCTCAGTGTGACCGATTACACAAACTCGGTGGGACCGATTTTGGTCATAAGCTAACCAGAGAGTTAGTCAGGTAAACTCGGTGGGACCGAAATGTTACGAAAGGGAAACAGTGAGTTTACATTGCAATCCCATCTCGGTGAGACCAAGATCCCTATCGGTGAAACCGATTTGCTAGGGTTTGTGGCAGTGGCTAAGACATATGAAACTCGGTGGCTCCGGATAGAAAGAATCGGTGGGGCCGAGTTTGACTTTAGGTTTGGGTCATATGTGGATATGGAAAGGTAGCTGAGGATTTTGGAGCATATCACTAAGCACATGAAGCAAGAGGCTCATTAAGCAACACATCATCCCTCCTTAATAGTATTGGCTTTTCCTATGGACTCAATGTGATCTTGGATCACTAAAAATGTAAAATGTAGAGTCTTGTTCTTGAAGCTTGAGCCAATCCTTTGTCCTTGTAATTTTGAGGGATCCACTTTCCTCATCCATGCCATGCCATCCATTGAGCTTTTCTGAAATATTCATCTTGGAATGATGTTAGCTCAATGAGCTATATGTTGTTAGGAATTACCAAAACAACCCAGGGATAGTTGCACTTTCACTAACGCAGGGGGACATGTATCTGTTTCGTAAAAACTTAGAGAACATCATTTGAAACGTAAAACCAAGTGCACAAGATGGAAATCACTTACGGAACAAAGTTTTTCTTGAGGCACAAATTCTTCTATGTAGGCCTCTAGTCTGGGACTCATTTGAAAAAATGGCCCCTGAAAGCCAGGGAGTGGGTGGAAAGGCATGCACCTAATGTCTTTCAGCTGCCATGTAGAAGGAAACAATGACAATCAAGTCAAATTAATATATGGCAGCTTAGTCATTATGTTGAGTTGAAAACTTCACCAAAGGAAAATGATGAAAAGTTGACTCACCGTGTGTATCCCAAAAATTCCGTCCTCTGTTGACAGGTTGTCTATGTTAGCATAATTCTTAATGGCCTCTGTGTCCCATATGACAAGCCTTGCAGGAGTGTCATATTTCAGGTCCATAATCTTTGTATCCAGGTACTCAAATACGTTATCTGCAAGGGGGGAAGAGATAAAAATGAATCATGTTCTTGTAGCTTGTTGGGGATATTACTACTGGGCGTAAACCGGCCAGGAGAGGTCGGGTTAACTTCATCAGTAGTTCATTATACTTGAAGCCCATGAAGACAGACGGAGATGCTGTGTAAAAGCCCAGGGCCCAGAACCGGTTTAAGGCCTGTAGGTATAAACCGGCATATATGTAACTTGCATTGTAAGGTAGAAAGAGCGGAGACCGAGCCGGACACGTTTATGAGCCGGCCTCGGGACTCTGTAAACCGACGGGCGTCAACCCATGTATATAAGGGGACGACCCGGCGGTGGTTCAAGAGGACAGACAACAACTCGAGACTCAGGCAAAGCGTATTCGCTCCCTGGTCATCGAAACCCCATCAATTCCATCACAACTAGACGTAGGCTTTTACCTTCATCATAAGGGGCCGAACTAGTATAAAACTCTCTTGTGTCCCTTGTCCGCTTTAACCCCTTTAAGTTAACCCGTAGCGATGGCTCCACGACTAAGTCTTTTCACGAGGACATCTGCCGTGACAAAACCATGACAGTTGGCGCCCACCATGGGGCTATCGCATGATGGTTTCAAGTTCTTGGAGGGCAGCTTCGAAGGACTCAAGGGTTACGATGTGGGCCGGATGACCAAGAGTCGTCGCGGCAAGCTCTACATCGACGATGCAGGCTGGGGCCCCGAGGCCGGCTCAATCGAGTACGGGTACCGGGTCCCCTTTGGTGGCATACACATTTTCATCGGCAAGATTGGCAAACCGGCCCCTGAGCCGGACATCTGCACCGACCTCGTCGAAATGGCTCAGCGTGTGAGATCTGCCCGGGTCAAGCCCGTCATGAAGCATGCCTTCATGGGAGTCATCCATGGAGGGGAATACGAAGGTAACTTGGAATTTGGTGGTGAGACAGTCGTTTATTCCGGCGACGATTCATCGACCGGAGAGACTGAGTCGTTATATCAGCTACAAGATGGCCGGATTGGGGGCTGTTCCGATGGCGACAGTATTCCGGACCCCTTTGATCTGCCCAACCAGGTTGGAATCTTCATGGCTAGTATGCAGCCGGCGCTACACTCTTCGACCCCAACAGCAATGATTTCCGGATCAACAGGGGCGACGGCAGCCGGGGCAGGAGGCCCTGTGCGACCGCCGGCTCAGGTTTTATCTGATTTATTTGACGCGTTGGCAACACTGATGGCGGAGGCTAACCTGGCGGATCAGGATGCACACAATGCGGAAATTGCGGAGGTAAAGGATCAGATTACTCAGGACAAAGCCGATCTGGCAGCTGAAGATACCAGGATGGCCGTGGAGCCGGCCGCTTTGGATGCACAAGCTTACCGGCTTATGCTAGATCATAATGCATCACACGAAGTCCTGAAAAGGAGACACCGTTCGTGCCTGCCTCTGGTTTATGATGCTAGGAACCTCTTTAACACCCCAGGGGCAGGGACCAGCAATCCGCCGGTGGTAAACCGGGCGGAGGTACCTGGGGCAGGGGCGCCGGTTCAGCCACGTTTGATGGATCCGCCTCGACAGAACAACATTGTGATGCAGCCCGTCCCAACGCCACCGGGTCATTATTCTACTCCGATGGACAATCTTGTTGCTGCCGCTTCACGACTGGAGGCTATCCCAATTGAAGGTGATTCTCCGGCGGCGGTTGAGACGCGTCGATTTAAGGAGCTTCTTCGGACAGCCTTGGTTCAACAAGAGGCTTATTCATACAGTCGTGATCGAATTCATTCCACCCCCCGTTCAAGCCGGAGTTACAGCAGGCGTATGGATGAACCGGCCGTATCAAGCAATGCAGGGAATCGTGAACCGCCCCGTGGTGACAATCCGGCAGGGGGCGCTGGTGATGCTCAGGAGGTAGTGGACTGGGCTCGAGCTCGTAGGGAGGCTGAGTTAGCGGCGCAACATGAAGCCCATCAGCTTGCTCCGGTTCGTCCAACCACATCAGTAGAGCCAAGAGTCACCTCTAGTTCCTTGGGGGTGTCGTGTCTCGTACCAGCATTGCGCAACGTGTGCCTGCCCAAGGATTTCAATGGCCCGCACAAGGTGCCGAATTACACTGCCGATTTATCCCCTGAGACATGGGTTGAGTGTTATGAGATGGCCATGGAGATGCTGGATGTGGATGACGTGGCATGTGCAAAATATTTTACCATGATGTTGGAAGGGACAGCCCGTACTTGGTTAAAGAGTTTACCGGCGAATTCTATTAGGTCATGGGCCGAGTTAAGAACCTGGTTTATCCAGAATTTCAAGGATACATGTAAGCAGCCTATGTCGATTGTGGATTTAGTTGCCTGTGTCCAGGAGGAAGGAGAGTCAACAACCCGATGGGTGCGCCGGGTGAGGGAGTCCTGGATTAGGGGGTGTCCGGATAGCCGGACTATACCTTCAGCCAGACTCCTGGCCTATGAAGATACAAGATTGAAGACTTCGTCCCGTGTCTAGAAGGGACTTTCCTTGGCGTGGAAGGCAAGCTTGGCGATGCGAATATGTAGATCTCCTACCATTGTAACCGACTCTGTGTAACCCTAACCCTCTCCGGTGTCTATATAAACCGGAGGGTTTTAGTCCGTAGGACAGAATAACAATCATAACATAGGCTAGCTTCTAGGGTTTAGCCTCCTTGATCTCGTGGTAGATCTACTCTTGTACTACCCATATCATCAATATTAATCAAGCAGGAGTAGGGTTTTACCTCCATCAAGAGGGCCCGAACCTGGGTAAAAACATCGTGTCCCTTGTCTCCTGTTACCATCCGCCTAGACGCACAGTTCGGGACGCCCTACCCGAGATCCGCTGGTTTTGACACCGACATTGGTGCTTTCATTGAGAGTTCCTCTGTGTCGTCGCCATTAGGAAGGATGCCTCATCCCGTCTTTAAAGACGGCACCATTGCTAAGGGAGCTTTGGCTGTCGGCCAAACTCTCCGGCTTGGCGGTTTTCTTACGACTGCCCGTTCGGCTGTTGCGCCGACGATGACCTCTCGGGTCATCAATAGCAATCTTCATGTCAGCTCGGAACTCGCCGAGCAGTTAGATCCAATGGAGCTCTCTTCCATAAACGAGCTCTTGGATCGCCTCGCCGCCCTGGGAGTCGCTACGGATTACGACCAGATTGGGCATAAACCCGATCTGAGAGAGATTAACTCTCCCCAAGTCACCCATCACGTTGTCGTGGTAGAGGGACAGTGCGGCGACCTTTCATCCATCTTAAGGACTAGCTACGTCCGGATTCCCGATCCCTCCAAGCCGGATACCCGTGGAGGGGAGGATATCATGCAAGACCTGAACTTAGAGTCAGGCGACGGGCTAAAATCATTGGACAACATCCAAGGATCCAAACCTGCGAGTTCGGAAACTCCTTGGCCTCTGAGTTTCAGATTGGGTGAGGTTTCGGATTTAATTACACCCACCCACCCGAACATAAGCGATCTATCCCAAATCAGGCAAAAGCCCGAAGAAACAGTACATCATTACTGGGCCAGATTCCTCCTGGTTATGAACATGATAAAGGACTGCCGCGAGGAAGACGCGATCTCAATTTTCTGCAATAATTGCACGGACAAGGGAATCCTCAATGCCATAAGTCGTCGTGATATTACATGCTTCGCTGACTTGGCGTCCATAGTACGAAAGTACTGTGCGATGGAAAGCGCCTGGAAAACTGATATAAAATTTTGGGACGATCCGGCCCTGAATACAAACCCAGTCCGAAATAAAAGGGTGCATCATCGTGAGACACCCGGGTTAAATACCAAAAAGCAAAAACCCTTTACAGGGCATGGAACCGTACTGGAAGGATGGCTTAATAGACCCTGTAAAATTCATAGTACAGAGGGCGCCACACCAACTCACAGCCTTAGAGCATGTTGGATACTCCGGCAGGTGGCCAAAATTGGCGAAGATCTCCTACTTCCGGAGGCCACAGAAAGCCACCCAGGGACACCAGTACGGTATTAACAGTCTTCGAGAATTTCGCATTAAATAATATGCAAAAAAGAACACTCTGCAGCCTTGCCGAAGTCTACCAAGTAGCAACAATAAACCCATGGAGTGACACGGCTATTACTTTTAATGCCAGTGATGAACCTAAATTCCGAACAGCCCGAGCACCAGCCGCATTGGTCCTCAGTCCAATAGTGGACGAATTTCGCCTCACCAAGGTACTCATGGATGGAGGGAGCGGATTGAACCTCATTTATGAGGAAACCCTTCGAAAAATGGAAATAGACTGGAACCGCATTGAGTGAAGCAGCACAACCTTTAGAGGAATAATCCCCAGTAGGGAAGCGCGCTATACAGAAAAAATCACACTAGATGTGGTGTTCGGCACGCCGGATAATTACAGGTCTGAAGAGGTCACGTTCTAGGTGGCCCCGTTCAGTAGCGGATACCATGCTCTGCTAGGGCGGGAAGCATTTACAATCTTCCAAGCAATACCCCATTACGGGTACATGAAGCTCAAGATGCCCAGGCCAAATGGAATTATCACCCTCGCTAGTGATCCGGACATAGCACTCCGCACCGAAAATAAGACAGCCGCACTGGCCCTTGAGGCACTATCCGAAGCCCTAGCGGCTGAGGAACTGACTGCGCTGCGCTCCACGGTGAACAGGGACGATGTGATACTCGACAAAAGGTCCAAGTCCACCTCCTTTAAACCAGCGGACGAAATAGTCAAATTCCAGGTCCATCCAACGTACCCGAATAAAACAGCTTCCATCGGGGCACAATTAAGCCCTGATGTAGACGCCGCGCTGCGAGAATTCCTACGCGGGAACTGGGACATTTTCGCCTGGCACCCTTCAGACATGCCAGGAATCCCACGCAGGCTGGCCGAACACAGCTTAAATATCCTAAAAGGATCCAAACCTGTCAAACAAGCTCTTCGGCGTTTTTCCGAACCCAAGAGACAGGCCATGGGAGAGGAGCTAGCCAAGCTATTGGAGGCCGGATTCATCAGAGATATAAAACATCCGGACTGGCTAGCAAACCTGGTGATGGTACCAAAGAAGGACAAATCCTGGCGCCTGTGCGTTGATTTTAAAGACCTTAACAAGGCTTGCCCAAAGGATCCCTTCCCCCTCCCCCGCATTGATCAAATTATCGACGCTACCACAAGACACGATTCATTGTGTTTCCTCGACGCATATTTCGGCTACCATCAAATCAAGATGGCAGAGTCAGACCAAGCCGCAACGGCATTCATCACACCATACGGCCCATTCTGCTTCAACACAATGCCCTTCGGGCTCAAAAACGTCGGCGCAACATATCAGCGCATGATTCAGACATGTCTAGCAAACCAGATCGGCAAAACAGTGGAGGCATATGTAGATGATGTGGTCGTAAAAACAAGACATGTCGAATCTCTAGTAGACGACTTGAGGCTCACATTTGATAACCTCCGAACATATGACATCAAGCTCAACCCGGAAAAATGTGTTTTCGGCGTTCTAGCAGGAAAGCTCTTGGGCTTCATTGTATCCGGTAGAGGAATTGAAGCAAATCCAGCCAAGATCCGAGCTTTGTCACAATTGGATATCCCAAAGGACCTCAAACAAATACAAAAATTAACCGAATGTGTACCGGCTCTAAGCCGCTTTATCTCCCGCTTGGGGGAAAAGGCACTACCTCTCTATCGCCTTCTTCGGCGCACCGAACACTTCGAGTGGACGGATGCCGCCACGGCCGGACTCGAGGAAATAAAAGCCATATTGGCAACAAACCCAATCCTGGCCACGCCAAACATTGGCGAACCAATGCTATTGTACATTGCAGCAACCCATCAGGTTGTAAGCGCAGTGCTCGTCGTCGAACGAGAAACGGACAGACACAAATTCCCCCTTCAAAAGCAGGTCTATTATGTGTCCACTGTCCTCACTCCGTGCAAATCACGGTACCCGCATTATCAGAATATTGCATACGCGGTATTCATGGCATCCCGGAAGCTGCGACTTCAAGAGTGTTCAATAACAGTAGCCTCGGAAGTACCACTTAACGATATTATAAACAACCGCGATGCAATGGGCCGGATTGCAAAATGGGCTATTGAGCTCCTCCCATTCGACATAACTTATAAGCCACAGCGAGCTATCAAGTCGCAAGTTTTGGCCGACTTCGTCGCAGAATGGTCGGAGGCCGAACTCCCTAAAGTGTACGGCACATATTCAAACTGGATCATGCATTTCGATGGCTCCAAAATGTTGGCTGGTCTAGGGGCTGGTGTCATTTTGACGCTCCCCACAGGAGACACAGTTCAATATGTACTCCAGATTATGTACACAGACTCCAACAATGCAGCCGAATACGAGGCCCTCTTACACGGTCTTCGGATGGCAGTATCCATGGGCATTCAACGCCTAGAGGTGCGCGGGGATTCGAACCTCGCGATATCCCAAATAAATGAGGACTTCGATGCCAAGGATCCAAAAATGGCATCTTACCGCAACGCCGTCTTAAAAATGTCAGCTCGGTTCGAAGGTCTCGATTTTCACCATATAGCCCGGGAAAACAATCAGGCGGCAGATGTCCTGGCACGCATCGGCGCAAAACGCGATGTAGTCCCCCCAACATCTTCTTGGAAAGGCTGTTCAAGCCATCCGTAGTATGGGAAGGGGAACCTGGCAATAACAGCCCGGACCCAACCGCACTGCCCGACACCGAACAATCTGACATAATTGGAGGCTCTGCCAATGAAATTACACCTTCAGCCCATGGAATAATGGTCGTCATCGCCCCGTGGACAGAACATTTCTTAGCCTACCTTACTAGGCAGGAACTCCCAAAGGACAAAAACGAGGCACGCTGCATAGTGCGACGATCTAAAGCCTATAAAGCCCATGAGGGAGAGCTTTATAAGAAAAGCACTACCAGAGTCCTTCAAAGGTGCATCTCCGAAGAGGAAGGGCGGAACTTGCTGGCTGAAATTCTTGCCGGACTCGGTGGTCATCACGCTGCAGCTCGGTCCCTCGTAAGCAAGGCTTTCCCTACAGGCTTTTATTGGCCGACGGCCCGGGCAGACGCTCAGGACTTAGTCCAACGATGCGTCGGTTGCCAGCTTTTTGCAAACCAAAGCCATATGCCACCCACTGCCCTCCAAACTATCCCCATCACTTGGCCCTTCGCGGTCTGGGGGCTTGACATAGTTGGACCCCTTAAAGGCGGAACCCACAAGAAAAAATACTTACTGGTCATGGTGTATAAATTCACCAAATGGATAGAAGCCAAGCCTGTTAAGACAGCCGAATTCGGAGCGGTGATAGACTTCATATCCGGGGTCGTACACCGTTATGGCGTCCCCCATAGAATCATCACTGATAACGCCGCAAACTTTACGGTCGATGAGGTAAAACTCTGGTGCAAAAACATGGGCATCAAGCTCGATTATGCTTCCGTCTATCACCCACAAACTAACGGCCAGGTCAAACGTGCAAATGGTCTTATCATGAGCGGCATTAAACCTAGATTAGTGTGATCCCTTAAGGAATCTAATACGCACTGGGTATAGGAGCTCGACTCCGTACTCTGGGGGCTGCGGACCACGCCGAATCGCACCACCGGATACACACCATTCTTCATGGTGTACGGCGCAGAGGCAGTTTTGCCTAGCGACATAATTCATGACTCACCTCGAGTGCGCATGTACGAAGAAAGAGATGCCGAGCTCGATCGGCAGGACAGTTTGGATGCCTTGGAGGAGGAGCATGACGTGGCAAAAGCCCGTTCCGCATTCTATCAACAGCAGGCTCGAAGATACCAAAGTAGAGAAGTATGGGCCAAAAATTACAATGTTGGCGAATTAGTTCTACGCCTGCCAGACAAGAAAAAGGACAAACTCAAGCCCAAGTGGGAAGGTCCCTTCATAATCGACCAAGTCCTGACTTGTGGATCGTACCGACTGCGAGATGCATCGGATAACCGACTCGAGCCGAACCCATGGAACGCAGCCCGTCTCCGAAGATTCTATGCCTAGCGCCGGACTCTGTGTTCGTCTCCTTCCTCTGTCCATTTTTTATGTTTCCTGTCTTACATTTCTCTCCTTCTCCCCTTCCTTTCTCTTATAGCCTTTAAAGGCTCAACAAGTGACGCTCTATCCGCGCTCATTACACCCAGGGCTTCTTTCAACAGAAGCTTATTTATACGGGCTTCATGCCCAACACATGTGTCACACTTCCGCATGTACCTTTATTCACCATTATATGCATCGATATGACTTAAGTTTTGGCCAAGCTGGGTTGCCTAGCTCCTGTGCTTACCCCTACGTTCCCGATTGTTCGGCTAGGTGGTAAAGGGAGCACCTCTGCGATTGTTACTGCCGGGTCAGCCGGATGTGTACCTCAGACTGGGTGAAGCCGAAAGCTAGCGTTCTTAAGGGAATATTCGGTCGGTGAACTAAAGATGATCTTTTCACTTATTTATTTATGCGCCCCCAGATGATTTTTTCTGTGTCTCTTTTTGCAGCATGGACATGCACTTTAGGGCATGCCTCCCAGGGAAAGGAACCCCTAACGAAACTATTCTCCCTGGAAGATGTTTCTTACTAACCATGTAAGATAACATAACTAGTTGGGCACTTGTCTGTTCAAGCACTAATGACCCCTACGCCTGGTCTCCATGCATACCCCTGTTCTTACATAACCGCATGGGTATTCAGACACACTCCGGACCGTCAGGTCCCGAGGCTGAAGCGAAAAGGTCGGCCATGACAAACGATCTACAATCCGGCTAGAAGGCATTACACATGTCAATTAAAATTACATAGTCATTGTGACTGATTGTATTCCTCTTCAATACCATCTAACAGGCTGTCTAGTTTACAGTCCTGCTGGGAATACTTTGCGGCCAATTCTACTTGGCCGTATACTAAGCTTAGAGGGATCTCCTTCCTATCAGGCCCCACAGGTCCGACCTCGGCCATGTGGTTTGGGTCAGCCTTCGTGTACCGTGTCTTCACCATGGCCCAGGCCTCGCTAGCGCCTTGACGGCAGGCCGACATCTTCCACAATCGGAAGCGCTGCCGCGCTCCCTTCAGCTTCTCTACAAGCTCTCCAAGGCCTTCGGGCATGGAGATGGACGGCCACAAGGCCTGGGCGATGCCTCGCATCACCTGCCGAACTCGCTCGTGCAGTTGCACGAGCTCGAGAAGAAGGTCACCCGTAGAACCGGGCATCTCCTCTGCAGGACGACCTGTTAGCATACCTACAGATATTACTCTGTTAGTCGACTTCCTCGCCGAACTCTTTTTTCAAAGTTTGCTTAAGCACTTACTAAATATGCCGGGTCGAAGCCGCTGATTCTCCATAGTGGAGTCCGACAGCTGGGCACGAACATCTTTCAGTTCAACGCCCAGCTTGGTGTTGGCATCCTGGAGATCATTCTTCTCCCGCCTCACCTTTGTCAGCACGCTCTCACCAGCCTTTAGCTGGCGTAGGAGTTGGTTCTTTTCCGGATCTAATCCGGCGCCATCTGCAATTTCATTTGTCAGATTTGCACACACGCTGCACTTCACACAATACTTATCTTTTTAAAGAATATACTACCAGAGGGGGTCTCCTTGGGCTCCCCTGTCGCGGCTAGTGCGGCCTCAAGTTGGGCTTTGCACTCTTCTAGCTCCTGGGACAGTTGGGTATTCTTCTTTGAAAGAACCTGCATATTACATGATCCTTAAATCAGTTATTCTAACTGTTTCAAGTCTCGGGGGCTACTGATATATATAACCATCAAATTTTCTTACCCGTATGTCTTTCACATACTGCTCCGTGGCTCTGGCTAGACCATTTTGAGCAGCACGGAGGTACGCATCTCCCGAATTGAAGGCATCCAGTGCCTCTGGGGAGAAACAAGCGTCGCGAAGAACTGTCCAGCGACGCCTGTGGTTCATCGCACTCTCCACCTTAGAATTGGTGGCAGACAGCCTGTCCGCATCCTCTGCTGGAGGAGCGTCCCGTGCGTGCCTTGTGTTCGCCTCCGCCTCCGGACCAGGCTTTGGAGCCTGGCTGGTGGAGGCGCGATTGGCAGCCTCTCCGGATATAGTCCGGCGAGGTCTCTTTGTCCTGAAGAGAGCACGAGTGTTAACATGCCTTGAAGGAATAACATCAGGGGATGAGATGGCGCGTTATACCTTTGCGCCGGCGTCTCAGTCCAGACCGCACTTCTTTTCAGCCCCTGGGGCCTTGTGGCCCCTCGTTGGCTGGTCGCCACAGGCTCGGCCTCCCGCCTCAAGGACCTCCTCTGCAAAACGCGGTTGTTATATGGTAATCGAAAACACGCGAGGACGAGTCCCCTTTCGAAGTGCTGGGATTTCGGTCTCAGTTACCTGGGAGGCTGGGAGTAGTCCTGGGTAATCGGCCGTAATGGCCACCAAGACGTTGTCCTTGCTCAATTGATGAAACACCCCATCAATTAGCTCCACAGATATGTCCGGATCCTCTTGGGAGGCCGGGTCGAGGGACCGTCCCGGATCCTCAGGTTGTGGAGGGGGGCTGTTTATTTCTTTAACAGCCTAGTGCAGTTCCTGCGTTGAAGTCGTTAGACTATATATTTGATAATGGGGATACAAAACAGATGGACAAGTAAAAGTGTCCACTTACCCAGCTTGGAGGATTATACATTGTAAATCCACCCTGAGGGTTGACGCGGAGAAATTCCTCCTCTTCTCCCTTGTACAAAGCGGACAAGATCTTTATTAGAGCGGCAGCCGAGTCCGGCCCCTTACGGCCGTGACGGGTGGCGTCATCCTCCCCGTTGAAGTCCCACATAGGGTGGCCTTTATATTGAAGCGGCTGCACCCCCCGCATGATGCACACGGCCATGACTCCGATCATGGTTAGTCCGGAATGAGCTAATAATCTTATCCGGCCCATCAGGTAAAGGACGTCCTTGTCACTTTCCCTTTGAGGGCTCCATGGACGCCAGCTTAGGTGCTTCTTCAGGGGAGCATTGTCGAACTCAGGGAGGCCGATCCGAATAGGATCCGGCAACGGGACGTCCTCTATATAAAACCATTCCGAAGGCCAATTCTCGGACGCCTTCTTTGTGGTTCCGGATAAATATCCGGTCCCGGCGATGCGCCACACTTCGGCTCCGCCCACTTGATATATTGACCCCTCCTGAGAACGGGGCACAAGGCAAAATAGCCTCTTCCACAGCGCAAATGAGCCTCGACACCCAAAAACAGCTTGCAAAGGGCTACGAAGCCCGCAACATGCAATATGGAGGCAGGCGTGAGGTTGTGCAGCTGGAGGCCATAGAACTCCAGGAGCCCCCGAAGAAATGGATGAATTGGAAATCTGAGTCCTCTTATTAAATAAGGGACAAGGCATACCCGCTCTCCTTTGGAGGGATTGGGGGCGCTCTCCGCTTGCTCTCCGCCATTATAGGTGGCAAGTCCGGCACGAACCGGGACCATATAGGCCGGGGGGAGGAATCCCTTGGTCTAAAGCGACACTAGCTCGTTGTGCGGGATGGAGCATCTCTCCCAATCTCTAGGCCGAGGGCTGGAAGGGCGAGAGGAGGAGCTGCGATGGCTGGCCATGGTGGAATGGACCTTTGTTGGATGCGCTCTGATGAATACTCATGGAGGGGAGAAGGTGTGGTTTGGATCTAAATCCTTGTCCCTTTAAATAGGCGGCTCATTTACGCGGCTAGGGGTGTGAATGTAAAAACACCCAGACTTTTCGTATTCATTTGACACGTGGGAGGCGGCCATTATTGGGCATAGAAGCCAAGGAGCACTACATTTGCAAAAAACCGGACATTATTCAACAGGTACACGGAGTTTGGAGGAGAACCCGCCTTGCAATGCCGAAGAAAATCTACGTGCCGGACTCGTCGTCATTGAAGCCTGGTTCGGGGGCTACTGTGGGAGTCCTGGATTAGTGGGTGTCCGGATAGCCGGACTATACCTTCAGCCGGACTCCTGGACTATGAAGATACAAGATTGAAGACTTCGTCCCATGTCCGGAAGGGACTTTCCTTGGCGTGGAAGGCAAGCTTGGCGATGCGAATATGTAGATCTCCTACCATTGTAACCGACTCTGTGTCACCCTAACCCTCTCCGGTGTCTATATAAACCGGAGGGTTTTAGTCCGTAGGACAGAATAACAATCATACCATAGGCTAGCTTCTAGGGTTTAGCCTCCTTGATCTCGTGGTAGATCTACTCTTGTACTACCCATATCATCAATATTAATCAAGCAGGAGTAGGGTTTTACCTCCATCGAGAGGGCCCGAACCTGGGTAAAAACATCGTGTCCCTTGTCTCCTGTTACCATCCGCCTAGACGCACAGTTCGGGACCCCCTACCCGAGATCCGCCGGTTTTGACACCGACACCGGGTTTCGGAGATTTTGCATTCATCAGACCGCATCAATGCGGATACCGCAGTTCTGACCTTGGAAGGCAATTGCCGGTTTGAACCTCTGAAGTTGAAGTTGGGACGGCTCAAACGCCATTGCAATGATATGGGAACCCTCATGGCTGCTTTAGTAAAGTATGCCAACTCTGATAGTACCAAGGATCCCGAGTCTGATGATGATAAAGTAGGGAAGGGAAAAAAGAGCGGCAACGCCAAGGGGCAGCACCACAACCCGGTGGATCATGGAAATGGCAGCAAACGTAAAGCGGATCACAGCTTGGACTTTGTGGCTAATACCAGCACACAGGACAAGGGCCAACGGCAAAAGGGTAAACCATCCCAGTGCGGTGGAGCACCTAGTCCTAACCCGGACCGCCTATCTTACCTATTGAACCAGCCTTGCCCGAAACATGGGACGAAGGAGATGCCGGCCACACACCTCTGGAAGGACTGCTACATCATGCAAGAGTTCAAAAACTCTAATGCTTCCCGGTATGATCACGGACCAGGTGGCGGTTCAGGCCCTAGATCTCATGGGCCGGGTTATGGTGGAGGAAGTTTCGGTTCAGGCTTCCATGGTAATCAGGGCGGACATAACAATCAAGGTAATCAGGGGAACCAAGGTGGATACAATCATCAGGGCAATCAGCAGCAGCAGCAATCGGGCTACTAGAGCAACCCAAAACAGTTGAATAGTGGGCAGTATCATGTTTTCACCACTAGCTTAGACAAACGTGACCAAAAGCTTCGTAAGAGGGCAGTGAACTCCGTTGAACCGGCGGTGCCCCGTTACCTACGCTGGTCTGAGCAGCCGATTGTGTGGAGTAGAGAAGATCACCCACCCTGGGTTGACAATCCGGGTCATCTGGCATTGGTGGTGGCACCTCAGGTGGGAGGTTATAAGTTCACCAAGGTACTCATGTACGGGGGAAGCAGTATCAATATCCTTTACTATGAAACTTTCTGTCGCATGGGGTTAACAGATAAAAATCTTAAACCGTCCAATACGGTGTTCCATGGTGTTGTGCCTGGTAAATCGGTGTAACCTGTTGGTAAGATAGCTCTGGAAGTGGCTTTTGGGGACGAGCATGACTCGAGATCTGAAACTTTGACCTTTGAAGTGGTGAAAATCAGAAGTCTGTATCACGCCCTGTTTGGACGGCCGGCTTATGCTAAATTTATGGCACGGCCTTGCTATGTCTATCTGCAGCTCAAGATGCCGGGTCATAAGGGAACTATAACCATACATGGGAGCCGCAAGATTGCCCTGGAGTGTGAAGAAGGTGATGCGGCGTATGCTGAGTCGGTTTGTGCCACAGAAGAATTGAAGTTTTACAAGGACAATGTTGATCCGGCAGATATGACTTCGTTGAAGAAGCCAACTACCAAGCATGATCCGGCCCTGAAGTTTAAATCGGCTGATGAGACTAAGCTTGTTGACTTCGTACCTGGCGATTCATCCAAGCAGTTCAGCATCAGCGCTAACTTGGATCCGAAATAGGAAAGCGCGCTCATCGAGTTCATCCATGAGAATCGGGACATCTTTGCGTGCAAGCCTTCTGACATGCTAGGTGTACCGAGAGAACTCGCTGAGCACACACTTAATGTTGATCCTAAGTATAAACCGGTCAAGCAGTTTCTCCGCCGGTTCAATGAAGAAAGACACAAAGCTATTGGAGAAGAAGTGGCCAGGCTCTTAGCGGCTGGATTTATCATTGAAGTTTTTGAAGGAAATATGCCCTAGAGGCAATAATAAAGTTATTACTAATTTCCTTATTTCATGATAAATGTTTATTATTCATGCTAGAATTGTATTAACCAGAAACATGATACATGTGTGAATACATAGACAAATAGAGTGTCACTAGTATGCCTCTACTTGACTAGCTTGTTGATCAAAGATGGTTATGTTTCCTAGGCATAGACATGAGTTGTCATTTGATTAACGGGATCACATCATTAGGAGAATGATGTGATTGACATGACCCATTCCGTTAGCTTAGCACCTGATCGTTTAGTATGTTGCTATTGCTTTCTTCATGACTTATACATGTTCCTATGACTATGAGATTATGCAACTCCCGTTTACCGGAGGAACACTTTGTGTGCTACCAAACGTCACAACGTAACTGGGTGATTATAAAGGAGCTCTACAGGTGTCTCCAAAGGTACATGTTGGGTTGGCGTATTTCGAGATTAGGATTTGTCACTCCGATTGTCGGAGAGGTATCTCTGGGCCCTCTCGGTAATGCACATCACATAAGCCTTGCAAGCATTGCAACTAATGAGTTAGTTGTGAGATGATGTATTACGGAACGAGTAAAGAGACTGGCCGGTAACGAGATTGAATTAGGTATTGAGATACCGACGATCGAATCTCGGGCAAGTAACATACCGATGACAAAGGGAACAATGTATGTTGTTATGCGGTCTGACCGATAAAGATCTTCGTAGAATATGTGGGAGCCAATATGAGCATCCAAGTTCTGCTATTGGTTATTGACTAGAGACGTGCCTCGGTCATGTCTACATTGTTCTCGAACCCGTAGGGTCCGCACACTTAAGGTTTCGATGACAGTAATATTATGAATTTATGAGTTTGGATATACCGAACGAGTTCGGAGTCCCGGATGAGAACGGATACATGACGACGAGTCTCGAAATGGTTGAGACGTAAAGATCGATATATTGGACGACTATATTCGGACATCGGAAAGGTTCCGAGTGATTCGGGTATTTTCGGGGGTACCGGGGAGTTACGGGAATACAAGGAAGAAGTAATGGGCCTCATGGGCCAAGTGGTGGAAGAGAGGAGGCAGGGCGCGCGGCCCCCCTAGCCCAAACCGAATTGGACTAGGGGGCCGGCCCCCCTTTCCTCCTTTTCCTCCCTCTCCTTCCTTCTCCTTCTCCTTCCCTTCCTTCCCCTCTCCTACTTGGACTAGGAAAGAGGGGGGAATCCTACTTGGAGTAGGATTGCCCCCCTTGGGCGCGCCTCCTCCCCTTGGCCGCCTCTCCCCCCTTGCGCCTTTATATAGGGGGGGCAGGGGGCTCCTCTAGACACAACAATTGATCCTTGAGATCTCTTAGCCGTGTGCGGTGCCCCCCTCCACCATAATCCTCGATAATATTGTAGCGGTGCTTAGGCGAAGCCCTGCGACGGTAGAACATCAAGATCGTCACCACGCCATCGTGCTGACGGAACTCATCCCCGACACTTTGCTGGATCGGAGTCCGGGGATCGTCATCGAGCTGAACGTGTGTTAGAACTCAGAGGTGCCGTAGTTTCGGTGCTTGATCGGTCAGGCCGTGAAGACGTACGACTACATCAACCGCGTTGTCATAACGCTTCCGCTTTCGGTCTACGAGGGTACATGGACTACACTCTCCCCTCTCATTGCTATGCGTCACCACGATCTTGCGTGTGCGTAGGAAATTTTTGAAATTACTACGTTCCCCAACAGTTTTCCATCCTGAATGGTTGGCTAATCCGGTGCTGGTCCTTAAGAAGAACAGCACTTGGCGTATGTGTGTGCACTACACAGATCTCAACAAAGCTTGTCCAGTAGACCCTTTTGCTCTCCCCCGTATTGATCAAATTATTGATGCTACGGCGGGTTGCGAGCGTTTGAGCTTTTTGGATGCATATTCTGGTTATCATCAGATCAAGATGGCAGTTAAGG
Organism: Triticum urartu; assembly: GCF_003073215.2. Classification (NCBI taxonomy): domain Eukaryota; kingdom Viridiplantae; phylum Streptophyta; class Magnoliopsida; order Poales; family Poaceae; genus Triticum; species Triticum urartu. The sequence goes on from NC_053023.1 coordinate 709,202,437, forward strand.
ACTAGGATAAGATGGCCTACATAACCCCCTTTGGAGCATTCTGCTATGTGTCCATTCCCTTTGGGCTCCAGAGTGCTCAGGCAACTTATCAACGGTGTGTGCAGAATTGCCTCCACAAACAAATCGGCTGCAATGTCCACGCCTATGTGGATGATATTGTGGTAACATCAAGGAAGAAGGAAACATTGATTGATGACTTGAAGGAAACCTTTGATAACCTGCGGGTTTACAAGATGATGCTTATTCCAGCCAAGTGCATTTTTGGTGTACCGGCAGGCAAGCTCTTGGGCTTTTTAGTGTCTAACAGGGGTATTGAAGCTAATCCGGAAAAGATCAAGGCTATCACCTCCTTGGCTAAACCGAAGTGTATCAATGACGTTCAATGCTTGGCGGGCTGGATTGCTGCGTTGAGCCGGTTTATCAGCTGCCTTGGCGAGAAGGCCATTCCTTTATATCAGATGCTGAAGAAAACGGATAACTTTGTCTGGAGCTCTGCCACAGATGAAGCGTTTGAGGATTTAAAGCGGCAGCTCGCTAACCCGCCGGTTCTTGCTGCTCCAGTTGACAAGGAGCCATTGTTACTATATGTGGCAGCTAATGCTCGGGCTGTTACCGTGGCTATTGTGGTGGAGCACAAGGAGGCAGGAAAGGAATATCCGGTTCAGCGACCGGTTTATTATATCAGTGAGGTACTCATTGAGTCCAAGCAAAGGTACTCACACTGGCAGAAGTTAGTGTATGGAGTTTTCATGGAAAGCCGGAAGCTCAAGCAATATTTCCAAGGGCATCCCATCACGGTGGTCAGCTCTGCTCCTTTAGGAGATATAATCCAGAACAGGGAAGCAACTGGCCGGATTGCTAAGTGGGCTATCGAGCTTGGACCTCATGGGTTGAAATATATACCCGAACGGCGATCAAATCTCAAGCACTTGTGGATTTTATCAATGATTGGACAGAACTACAAGCGCCTGAAGAGAAGCCAGATCACACTTATTGGACTATTCATTTTGATGGGTCCAGGCAATTGGAGGGCTCGGGGGCTGGAGTCATATTAACTTCCCCACGAGGTGATAAGTTTTGTTATGTTCTTCATTTAATGTTCCCTTGCACTAACAATGCAGCTGAGTATGAGGCTTTACTCCACGGTCTTCGGATGGCTAAGGAGATGAATCTAAGCCAAGTTAAGTGGTTCAGTGACTCGGACCTAGTAGCTCAACAGGTGTCTGGCACTTGGGATTCCAAGGATCCACTCATGGCAGCATATCGTCGTGAGGTGGATATTGTTGCAGGTCACTTTAAAGGTTATCAGGTGGATCATGTGGACCGGCGGAAGAACGAAGCGGCGGATGCTTTAAGCCGCCTGGGTTCTCAACGTAAACCGGTTCCACCTAATGTCTTCTTGGATGTTCTGCACAACCCGTCAGTCAAGCTCCCTGGTGAAGAGGATTTGGCAGTTCCTGATCCGGAAGCTCAGCTGGTGGCGGCTCTTCATGTTATCCCGGATTGGACGGTTCCCTATATGGCGTATATGAACCGGGGCGAGTTACCAGAGGATGAGACATTGGCCAGGCAGATAATCCGGCGGTCCAAGTCCATGACTATCATCAATGGAGAGTTGCATCATTGCAGCGTGACAGGGGCGTTTCAACGCTGTGTATCTCCTGAAGAAGGCTGTGAAATTTTGCGCGAGATCCACGAAGGAGATTGTGGTCACCATGCCGGTTCAAAATCTTTGGTGGCTAAGGCGTTTCGTCACGGTTTCTATTGGTTAACCTCTCATGCTGATGCTGAGGATCTGGTCAGAAGATGTGATGGCTGCCAGAAGTTCTCAAGACGTGCTCATGTGCCGGCTCAAGAATTGAGGATGATTCCAATCACTTGGCCGTTTGCGACTTGGGGGCTGGATATGGTTGGGCCTTTTAAGAGGTCCAAAGACAAGAAGACCCACCTTTTGGTGGCGGTTTACAAGTTCATAAAGTGGGTAGAGGCAGAGCCTATTAGCAAGTGTGATGCAGCCACGGCGGTTCAATTCATCAAAAAAGTGATCTTCTGGTTTGGCTTTCCACATAGCATCATCACCGACAATGGTACCAATTTATCAAAGGGTGCCATGAAGGAGTTATGTCAACGTGAGCACATCCGTCTTGATGTATCATCAATGGCTCATCCCCAGTCTAATTGTCAAGCAGAGAGGGCTAATCAAGAGATCTTGAGAGGCATCAAACCCCGGCTTATGGTTCCTTTGCAGCAGACGCCGGGTTGTTGGGTTGAGGAGCTACCTTCAGTGTTATGGAGCATCAACACCACGCCCAACAGGTCGACAGGATACACACCGTTGTTCATGGTTTATGGAGCGGAGGCAGTTCTTCTTAGTGACATCCGTCATGACTCACCTCGTGTAGCGGCATATGTTGACGCTGACAACGAGAAGGCACGGCAAGAAGCTCTCAACCTGTTAGATGAGGAGCGTGACATAGCGGCCGCCCGTTCGGCGATTTATCAGCAAGATCTGCGTCGCTATCATAGCCACCGGGTTAGAACCAGAACCTTTCAAGAAGGAGATTTGGTGCTTCGGCTGATCCAGGATCAGGCGGATATGCACAAGTTATCCCCCCTTGGGAAGGACCTTTTGTGGTTAGCAAGAATCTACACAACGGGTCGTACTACCTAATCGATGTTCGAGAGTGCAAAGACTCACGTAAATCGGAGGAGGAGACCAACCGGCCATGGAATATTGCTCATCTTCGGCCCTACTATACTTGAGCTATAGGCTCTGCTTATGTACATATTATGATAGTGTATATATTATGATCAATATAATAAACCGGAACCTCAGCTAAAGCGGGGTATCTGTTGTTTTCTTACATCATGTGTGGTTACATGGAGCTTCTGTTTTAAAAGCGGCGTCCGGTTTACCCCTTGATTTAGCTTCTCAGAGCTTTATGTTATATCACTTGGGGGCTTAGTCGTATCTGAACCATAGCTACACCTCTTGATCGGCGCAATGCCACAGCATCACTTGGGGGCTTGGTCGAACCCGAACCATAGCTATTCCTCTTGATCGGTGCAATGCCACAGCATCACTTGGGGGCTTGGTCGAACCCGAACCATAGCTACACCTCTTGATCGGCGTAATGCCACAACATCACTTGGGGGCTTGGTCGAACCCGAACCATAGCTACACCTCTTGATCGGCGTAATGCCACAGCATCACTTGGGGGCTTCCTCGAACCCGAACCATAGCTACACCTCTTGATCGGCGTAATGCCACAATGTCATTTGGGGGCTTGGTCATATCCGAACCATAGTCACACCTCTTGATCGGCTCAAAGCCTCGCCTACAACGGTTTTATTTGCCTTTGTTTGAGTTTTGTTCTCTTTTTGATAAAAATTCTTTTGGTTGCTTTTTAAACCGGCGTTAACAACCCGGTCGACTGTCAATTACAAGTTGACGGTACACGATCAAATCATCATCCGGAGGCTATCAGCCCGGTCTGGTTTTCAATCAAAATTGAAGTATGGAGTAAACCGGCGTTTATCATAACCCGGAACGGTTTATACTATAAACCGGCCTTATGTCCACAGGAGTTGTTTCTCCTCCAAGAGTTGGGTCATGCCCCTCATTACAACGTTGGTTAGCCAACCTTATGCCTCAAATTCACAAGTATTACATATATGTATGTGTTTGGTTACCTTTTATCGTCTTGGTTATACACCTTGGTCGTATATATATGTATAAGTATCATGACCCGCCCGGCGGTAAACCGCCAGGGCGCTTTAAGCTTCTTATCTGCAGGAACAGCTTAAATAAATGACTATGGATTATGAATAGCATAAACATATCGGTTTGAGCAAGCATCAGTTGCAGATAAACATGCACGAAGGCATACCAGACCAAGTATTTTAACTAGCCTAACAAGGCGTTCTAGTGCCCAAAAAGGATAATTGTTTTCTCAAATACATGTCGCAGCATGTAGAAGACTAAACCGGCCTCCGGTTCATGATTGGTCACCAGCTTGACCTGACGATTGCGGATCATCTCGCGCCGGTTCAGCTTCTTCTTCCCTACCCAGTTGCTGGAAATCAACAGTTGCCCAGTCGATCCCAGTTAAGGCTTGGAATACAGCTTCATCACTTATCAACGTAGACGATTCAATGTCAGGGGCATAAGTGAGCTTACGGATTGGCGGGATAAGATTCTGAGCCTTTGGAATCGGTGTAGTAATCCGTTTGTTCTTGTCATCATAGCTGGCTTGATAGTATGACAGGTCCGCTTCTTCAACCAGTCGACACGCCAAAGGACGTACTTCCCGGTTTATGATCCGAAGATAATCTTCGCAAAATTATGTTCCGTCTTCCTTCAAGCTAGGATAACATTGGGCCGCTTCAACTGGATCAAAGTCAGGAACCCATGCTTTTGCCCGGATCAGTGCAGCCAAAGCACCCGTTCTAGCAGCAGATTTTTTAAGCTCGTCAATCTGAGCAGGAAGCATAGATAACCTCTGAAGAATATCTTTGATCAAGGTGGGAGGCGGATTATTGTGTGAAGCAGTATAGATGACCCACTGCGCACTGGTATATAGCTGCTCTATCAAAGTATAGGCCGCCTTCAGTTTCTTCTGAACATCAGACCCCAAGTGTCTAATACGAGTTCCTGTATCATCACAAGGATTAGTAAACCGACAAATACATGCATGGATATATGGAAAGTTTAAATTCAAAAAACTTACCGAACACAGCGACGGTCATGGCATGCACCTGCCGCTTCATGTTGGTCAGCTCATCCACCACCGGTTTAAGAGCGGCTTCTGCTTTTTCAGCCATTTGCACCAAAGCGGATTTTTCAGTCTCCCAATCCGCCCGCTCTTTGTTGAAGTCCTCCTTAAGTTTCTCCATGACGCCTAAAGCGCTGGTCAATTCTTCCTTCGCCTTGGAGGTTTCAGCTTGTTGCGATTTAAGGTTCTCCTGCAGGTCAGCGGTTTGGCTCTCTTTCTTGCTCAATTCGGCCTGCATAGAGACAATTATATGATGAGGTGACAGTACATACTTGAAGTACCAAGCACATAACAAGTTATGCCCTCGATACTTGGGGGCTAATGCATACTTGCTCTTCGTCATAGATTTTCTCCAAGTCCCAAGCATAATACAAGTATTCAACTTGGCACTTGGGGGCTAATGGATAATTGCTCAAAGAATACTGTTATAGGAGTTTCTTCTACAAAGTCCCGGTTTGTCCTTATAAAGTTAAACCGGCACTTGGGGGCTACTTCAGCGAAGTTCAGATGCATTATTGTGAAGTATATTTTTTTTACTAAGTCCCGGTTTAATTCGGTCTATTAAACCGGCACTTGGGGGCCATTGGAGTTGACAAGCTGCAAATCAATACAAAAGAGAAGCATGTATGAAGTTACCTCATATTTCTCTTTCATCATGTTAACCAGACCGGCTTCATAGTCACGGCTGGTGTACAGACGGTTCAAATAGCCGGAATGAAGATCTTGAGCGTTCAGATGAGCGTAGGTGGACAGATCGGCATTACATTTGCCTTTGCCAATTGCAGAAAATTCCTCTTTAGCGGTATGCTTCGATAGAGCAACAGGATTTCCTGGTTCAGTATGGCCAACGCCAGTAATCAGAACATCATCATCCTTCTCCTCAGCAGCTCATACTGGAGTTGTCAGTTTGTTGGTATCCTTTGCTGGACTTGCCGGTTTGTCAGTCCGGATAGGACTGGTCGGCTGGTCAGTATGGCCTGTGGTGTCAACTTCCACCCGATCAGCAGTAAAGTCATGATCCTGAGGTGGTGGATCATTCAACATGTCATCAACGTTGGCTTCTTCAAAGTCAGGAGTTTTCTCCGGTTCAACAGCCGCGTCCTCCTCTGCCGGTTTATTCAGGCAAGCCCTCTTGCTTGGTCTGGCCTTAGCACTGACAAACTAAACATGAAGGTCAGTATAGCACATGAGACACATGTTAAAGATAAAGCAAGTAAATAACTTACCCAATAACCATAGAGGGGTGGAAGTTATGTGGCTGACGACTCGCCAGAAGATGAGTGAGAAGTGCCCTGATAATTTGAGTCGGACGGATTAAGAGGTTGACGAAAACAACCTGCTTTGGGGCGTGAAATGTCAAGGGAATAAGAGACCTCTGATCGGCGTTTCCGAACCGGACTGTTCGGTAAACCGGCGGAGGTAACTACCTGGCCGCTATGCCGGGTTGTGCAGCGAGCCTCATGCTGTTGTGTCTTCACAAGAAAGTTTGGATCCAAATAAGCAAGAGGATGAGAAAATTTAACTTTCCGGTTTGCTCCATGGATTTTTAATGATGGCAAAGGATTTGAATCGGAGGAAAGAACTATTACCTCTACAGCATCGGCGTGACTAACTTCAGCGTCGTCCTGACAATAATCATCATCAATAAGGCGTATGAAAAATGAACCAAGTGAGTCAACTTCTACCTATAAATCCGGGTTACCCACATCATCGTCAGCTGGTGGATCGAAGACGCAGTGGTTCTCTTCCGATTGGCAGGTTTTTTCACAGCTTTAGTTTTTTCACGGGTTGGCTTCATCGGTTTGTCTTGCGGAGGTTTCTTGTTCTAGAACAGATCATTGCCCTGTCAAAAATCATCACGTTTTCATAGAATATTTGGACAAAAGCAATTTCAGATAAGAATATGGTATGATTCTTACAGCTGGCAGTTTGTTGATGGTGCAAAAAGGGAGTAGTCTGGTTTGGGCACAGACATCCTCCGGTTCATTCAGCATCTTTTTTACAGCTTCAGTGACCTCATCATCTCTAAGCTGAATATCAATGTGCCGCTGAGCATCCTTCAAGTTCCCAGTATATTCACACATCAAACCGGGGCGCCGGCTTAAGGGCAAAATGCTCCAGCTTATCCAGTAGCGTGCAAGATCAACTCCTGACAAACTGTTTGCCATAAAGGCCCTGAGCTTTGATAGTTGAGGAGCATATTTGGCCCTTTCTTTGGCGGTCAGTCTTTGAGGAAGAGGATGTGTGTTGCTCAGACGTTCAGGACGGTAACCCGGCAAGGGATTTTCGTCAACTGGAGACGTGTCCTTGCAATAAAACCAGGTCTGGTTCCATTCTTTGGGGTGACTGTGGAGACTGGGATGAGGAAAGGTGACTTCTTTTCTCTTCTGAACCGCCATTCCACCCAATTCTGTGTTGGGTCCGTCTATGAATTCTGTGCGACAGTTTAGGTGAAAGAAATCCCTGAATAGTTCTACTGTGGGTTCCTCTTGAAGATAAACCTCACAAAAAACTTGGAAGTGGCAGATATTGGTCACCGAGTTAGGACCGATGTCTTATGGGCGCAGTTGAAAGCTGGCTAGTACATCCCAGAAAATTTTTGAACCGGGAGGATTGAAACCCCGGCCTAAGTGATCAGCAAATACAACAACCTCCCCGTCCTTGCATGTAGGAGGACATTCCGGGCCAGGGACCCTCCAGTGAATAATATCTTTCTAGGACAAAGCGCCCGTTTTGACAAGGTTGTCTAATTGTTCCTCTGTTACTCGAGAAGGGACCCAGTTGCATCCATACACTTGCTTGGCCATGGCAATGAATGATCTACAACATAATAGTTGCCGGTTTAAGAATTACAGTGGACAACTATGCGGCGGTACAAGGATATAAGCATGTTGTTAAACCGGAGTTGGCAATCCTATACCAGAATTTACTAAATAAAGGCTATAAATTGAAGTACATTGGTGGTTCAACAAGGGGACTAATGGTATATACCAGGCCATCATTCTTTCAAAGTTAAACCGCCTAGTCTGACATTGAAAATATAAGTCTACAGATGTATAAGCGAAGGAAAAACAGATTTCACAAGTGGGTATTACAATTTTGGATCTGCTGCATATTGGAAAAGAAAATATATTCAGACCTAAGAAGCAGTACCGAAACAGTGGATGAAGGTTCAGATGGGATCTTCTATTTTAACAGAATGCATAGATGGAAACAGAGGCTAAGGCTATCATTATACAGAGCAAATACTCAGGATTCTATCAAGAGCCATCGTATGAACAAGAAACGCCGACGAACACCGAAGAACACCGAAACCCTAGAACAGATCTATGGCGGAAGAACAGAGAGCTTACCCATGTTGATGAAGGAGCGGGGGAAAACCACAGTTCTCTGGTGCGTTCAGGGAAATGCAGCGGCCAGAGGTGAAGCAGAGGCGACGGTCGACGGTGGCGGCAAAGCTCTAGAGGTTGAGCGACGCGAGGAAGACGATGACGCAAAGAGACACGAGGGGAAAAGGTGAAAATGACCCCTCGGCCCTATTTATCAAGGCAAGGGATAAGTGTCAGGCACGAAAATCGAGGAGCCAGAAATTTGGAAATAAGGCGGAGTTGTCGCCTCGATTGTCGGAGACCCATTTATGAAGATGTGTCATACACAGTTTTTAATAACAGATGACGTCACAGCGGGTTACCACGGCCTGGGAAGATGACATCACGGCGGTTTACAAAATTTCGTGAAGATGTTGAAGACGAAGTTTTCTTAAGGACTGACATGAACCAGTTCAAATCAGTCTGGGGCCTAATGTTGGGGATATTACTACTGGGCGTAAACCGTCCAGGAGAGGCCGGGTTAACTTCATCAGTAGTTATTATACTTGAAGCCCATGAAGACAGACGGAGACGCTGTGTAAAAGCCCAGGGCCCAGAACCGGTTTAACGCCTGTAGCTATAAACCGGCATTGATATGTAACTTGCATTGTAAGGTAGAAAGAGAGGAGACCAAGCCGGACACGTTTATGAGCCGGCCTCGGGACTCTGTAAACCGACGGGCGCCAACCCATGTATATAAGGGGACGACCCGGCGGTGGTTCAAGAGGACAGACAACAACTCGAGACTCAGGCAAAGCGTATTCGCTCCCTAGTCATCGAAACCCCATCAATTCCATCACAACTAGACGTAGGCTTTTACCTTCATCGTAAGGGGCCGAACTAGTATAAAACTCTCTTGCATCCCTTGTCCACTTTAACCCCTTTAAGTTAACCCGTAGCGATGGCTCCATGACTAAGTCCTTTCACGAGGACATCTACCGTGACAAAACCACGACATAGCTACTTCTGGATATAAAGAAATGTACAAGTTAATGAACGAACCACTGGAATCAGAGGCAACCACACAGGGCGCCTGTGAATCCTTTGTCCTTGAAGGTCTGGAATGATGCCACCAATTTCTCTGTGACAGCATTGGACCAATCATATGATGATATGTTACTTGCTGGTCCTTCTAGAGTGGCTAAGTAGTCGGGGCTAACGCAATCATATGTCGTTGGGCATAGAAATACCGATGTCGCAAACATCACGAAAACCCGTTGAAACACTTCTCCTGTCAGCTCCGGGGTTATGAGATCAGTTAACTCTCTGATGTTTGGAGCGTGCCCAACACACCGAGTCTCAGACTTAACCTGACAGCTGAAAGCTTTTGCGCATTTTCTAGGGATAATCTGCTCGCCTAGTGGAATTCCTAAGATCTGGTGCATGGTGTATGAGTTGATAAGGAATCTATATCCACTAGGCAGTATGAAACACCTGGACGTGCAATCAAAATAGCGGACAAGCCAGCGAACGAAACACCTTGAAAGCTCGCGGGAGCACAGATCGAGAAGGTATCCAAAACCAATATCTCTGAGAAGCTGCTTCTGTGCTTCTGTTAGCTTCTCATAGACAGTAATGGATTTCTGCAAGCTCAGTTTTGTGCTAAACTCTTCTTCATATTCAGCCATTGTAACAGCCCCATGGACAAATATAAGAAATGACCTTTAACAAATGTATTGTTGAACCACGTGCTTTTCTGGGAGAAGCTTACATATAAATGCCGAGTCAGCAAACCAGACACAAATATTTAAGCCGTGATTAAAAATGCAGCTAGAATGAGAGGCATTGATTTCCAAAGAAATTTCAACGACACACGCGAGATGCATGAAAAAAACACGTACTTCGAGGCAGCAAGCTACTTCTTTCTCGTGTACTCCTCAACAAGCTTTTTGTGCGATGCACATTTTAACTCGATCCTTAGTCTCTCTGTCTCTAGTTGGTCATGAACCATAAAATCTTGCGTGACAATCTCTGTGACATCGACAGACTAAGACTGAGTCTCCGACAGCTATGGAGTGGAGTCCATCTCATCGAACTCTATATAAGAGGTCATGAGACATCATTGTTACCAGGCCAGCTACCTAAGACAGTTGTTAGCAGACCATGTGAGACCATCATCAACAACTCGGTTAGCTAAGACGGATTCTAACTCTGAGTTAGTAACTGCTTTGCAAAAACGAATGTAAGTCCTTTGGATCCCTCCTAAAAATTGCGGATCTATACAATCATTTAACCTGTGACCTCATGCTAGGGATCAGCATAGTGAATTTTGACTGTAGTCTCATTGAGCTGTACAATTAATATAGTCTGTGGTCACGAGAGTCCTTAAGTTTTGCATGGTTGGAGATATTACTCAACTCGGTAAAACCACGATGCAAACATGGAGCTGGCAGGATTAAAGTGAGGTCAGCTGAGTCAGAATTTTAAATCTGCAACCCTTCTCCCGTTAACAAGGTGCAACAGTTTAAGTACGGTCCAGCTGAAAATAATTGGATCCGGAACGGATATTTAAAATGCGCCCCACCTGTCGTGTTGCGCACATGCAATGTGTACCCAGCCCGCGAAATTGTTAGCATCGGATTTGTTCAAACGATGAATCAGTGGGATAATCACGACGAGGAAGCAATGGATTACCTGAGCAATAGATCCACGCCGAGTGAGATGAAGGAGACTGATAATTTTTCAGTGACAAGCAAGCGTTGTGGAGGGATTAGGACGAGACTGTAGATTTTCCTTTGGAGAGCTAGAATATCCTTCGCGTGTCGCCACCGACACTAGATGGAGAGAGATCTGGAACTCATCTGCGGACGACCCCACAAGTTAGTCGAAATACTTAGAGGAACTATTTGAGAGCCCACATGTCAGTCTGATGATGAAGTCCACCTACCACATCTTCTCATGCCATATGAAGGTAGTCCTCCTAGAAATCATATACGGCCGACCCCACAAGTTAGTGAGAGACTAAATTGAGAGACCACTTGTCAGTTCAACTGTCAAGTGAAGTCGACCTAGCTACCACATCTCATCACGCCGAAAAACATGTGCATCTCTCATGCGCCGCAAAACTTACCCTACATATCAGGTGACTCTTTTCCCGCACGCAAAAAATCGAAGCAAGCACTCTCTCTCTCTCTTCTAGATTCAAAATTATCCAAGGAGATCACTGACAAACTGCAGGGAAGTAGAGCCCCCCCCCCACAAATTCGAAAGGTGTGAGTTCCGAACAATCAGCGCATAAGATTCGGCAATCAAAGGTTAGTAAAAAATTTATCAATGCACCTTCGCGTGGCGATTCCTGATACACGAGATTCAATTTTCGCGATGTTGGTTTTGGGTCTATGCCGAAACCTCACTTCATTATATCTATGTTGTCGTGGTACATGCTGGATGGTTTTTCAGTTTCCCAGTCCTTCTTTTACGGCAGTAGGTAGTGTGGTTCTTAATTCAACATTGCGCTTCTGTTAAAAATATTACGATGTTACTGCCTAAGTTGGTCCTCGGGAAGCTGCAGACAGAAATTCTTTTCCCTAAGTGTTATTGCTTAGAATCACTGTGACGGTGTTGATGAAATACTTGATGTTGGAATGCATAGTACAAAACTGCTTGGTTGTACGTTCTTGATGAATTCATTGTGGTTGGGATTCATAGATTAAAATTGTATGGTTTTACACTGCAACTCTGATTTGTGTTTGTTTTTTGTTTTGTGTGTTCTCATCCTTGTAATATCAGCTTGTTCCTTTTGTTGGGATTCATGTTAGGATTCTTTGTGTTAAGCGTTGCACAAGCAAACTAGCATCAGGATCTCCCTTTGGTTGAGGCTGCAGTGTAATTAATATATATATATATATATATTGCGAATATATATATATATATATATATGCATCTGGGCTATTCTGATCATCTTTTCGTCGGAATGGGCGTGTAATATATCGTTGGAAAGCTCTTGACATCTACATTATAAACATATAGGAATTTTTTGCAAAATTATCATGGTTTAAGAGCAGTTTTGAAAAAAATCGTTTTTTCAAAACCAAAAACGTGAATCGTATTTCGGACTCAATTTTCAAACAGTTTATCGGAAGAGAAAATAAGATGGCGTTGGAAAGCTGGTAAAAATCCGCATCTTCCATATATCTACTGTTTTTTTCAAATTATATACAATTTAAAAGTAATTTGAAAAATGTTGAAATTCTGGGCGAAACATATTTTCGCATTTTTTAGAAAATGATTTGTCGGATTGATGCAAATGATACGGCATTGGAAAGCTATGGAAAATGTGCAACTTTTTCGTATAGAAATGTTTTTCTAATTCATTAGGGTTTAAAAATGAATTCGAATACGGTCAAATTTGATTTTGAATGCGTTTTTTTAAGTTTGTCGAAATGGGGCAAATAATATACCGTTGGATAGCTATCGAAAATGCAAAACTTAGTCATGTTGAACGTTTTCTCAAATTTATAACCATTGAAGAGTACTTTTGAATACGGTGAGAGTCATCGTGTTGTTTTCCTGTCAGAAAAAATAGAGTCCTTGTACTGATCTATGTGTGGGTCTGTACTGATGTATTATTCACAGAATAGTTCCAAAAAAGAGTACTTGACCAGATGTCTATATGGTTTTGTATTGAGCATGTTTGCACAGACTAGACTTACTCTGTTTTTTTGGTATGTTTTTTTCTCGTAACTTTTCAACGGTAAAAAGAGTACTTGAACGGATGTCTATATGGTTTTGTATTCAATGGTTCATTGTATCATAGTCTCGAACTTGCATGCTTTATATCGTTGAACTGAATGATATTTTTTCAAATAGAAAATTTTCATGTGTTTATTTTTTTAACTCAATTTTTTTGCAGTGATGTTTTGGATTTCTCTCATTTTACAACATGAACTTTTATCATTTGAATTTCTGTGGGGTTTCTTCTTGTTTGAGATTATTTTCCAGACGTCGTGCTGAATTTACAACATCCTCACCACAAGAAATAGAAGCTGCAACCTTAATATATTTTTCACATACAAGCATACATAAATTTACAACATAGTATATCCTGATACATAGTTGGACGGATGCTCTGAGATTTTTAGAACTGATGAGGAACAAACATTAAAAATCAATTGGGATTTTTAGAGAAGTTCCATGCTGCAATGAGAAAGTCCAACACAGCTCTCAGATAGTCACCCTGTAGATCTCCAAAACATAAAGCATCCTGAGCTACCAAACGGTAACATTGGAAGGTTACAGTTTCACATGTCTCAAATTTAGAAGGTGTCATTAAATGGCCACAACTTTTGAGTGGCTAGTTGGAAATAAAGTCATCTTATCAGTGGCTAATTGGTTAGCAGAACTTTTGAAGAAAAGTGGAAGCAGAGGCGCTAGTGCTTTTGCAAACCCGACGATGAGATCATTGGCGCTTAACCTAGAAATGGGGTCGGAAAGGCTCACGCCATGCTCGGCAGCCGTCTGGCACCCTACCTGGTGGCGTTGCCTTGTGGTTGGCCCAGTGCCTGGCTCGCCGACAAGCTCCAGGGGCTAACTAATTAACCACTTCTAACCCAAAGACCCTGCAAAATCCTGACCAAGAAATCACTTTTTTCACACACAACAACCACCAATTAGCATGCACAAGTTCATGTAAAAAGAACAAGTTCATGTACAGTAACATTACATGTTCACAAGAATCTCAACAAGTAATCTTTTAAACTCGAACTTATCTAAAAGAGATTTTCCATCCAAAGAATAAACCTTTCAAATAGCCGGCACTGAACTGAACTAAAATAAGAAAATGATTCGAACTAAGATAGAACTGAACTGAAGTAAATTTTAGAAATGTACCAAGTTCAAATTAGAATTCGAACTTGCAAACTTTCCAAACAAGTACTTAGCTCGCTTGCCATACAACGCTTTTTGAATTTGTCATGTGGTACTCTTTGAACTTGTGCAATTCGTTGGTGGCAGCAAGCAGCAACTAGAAGTATACAATTGTTTTATAACATCCTAAACACTAAACTGTATTATAGAAGGACTAGTCAGGGTCTCAGGAATCAACTAAATTTTCCACTCAAGTCTATATTCATCAGTACTAGTAGGACTCAAATGTGAGCTAATTTTCAATAGAGATTCACTAAAATGGCTTCTAATTTTTTTTGAAACATCTAGCTTCTAAATTTTTTCATATAGGAAAATACACATTGAACCGATAATAATATATTATTTTTCCATATAGGAAACATGTTCTTCTCCACATGAACTGATACTCTAACACACAGAGAATTGTTTCCATGCTTTTCTAATAACCGGGGATAAAATAAATAGTGTTTTTCTAGGGTCTCATTGCAACCTTGCTACCTATTCAATTAAGGATTCATGTGACACTTGCTTCCCATTTCATCAGTACTTGTACCACTCAACAATAAGTTCAGAATTGTAGACGGCATCCTTGTCAGTACGACTCATCAGTACTATATGGATGTTACATTTAACATTTAAGAATAGTACTGATCGGTACTAATATTGTGTAAGTTGTACTGATCAGTACTACTACTTGTCGTACTGCTGAGCAGTACTGATCTAGCTAACATAGAGATTTTTTCATCTAGTGGACTTTTAACATTATATTAGAAAAAGAAATCTAGAGTAATTATCTTGTATAACCAATAAAGAAATATAGCGGAGCAGCTCCAAACACAACAATGTACACATGGCATCTTCTTTTACCGATGCCAAATTAAATAGATTGGTACAAACTATAAAAAGCTAGTTCAACATATGCTCTTTTTTCCATGATTCCAGACTGAATTCTCCATACAATAGAACTTAATTTTTTTCTGCAAATATAATAGTGCACCAGAGCAAAAGCATTTTCTACATAGAACTGCATTACCGAGTTTTGAACTACAGAACTTGAATAAGATTTGTACTGAACATAAATAATAAATTGAACTGATATATTATGGTTTAACACACAGATTGTACTGTTTCTGCGGTTCATTATGGACTATTGATATAAATACATATTGAACTTCCACACTAAAAGAAAATTCACTAATAAATAATACTTCTCTTGAGCAATCAAATAAGTGTTGCATGAAATACATCAAATATTTAGAGCAATCTAACAAGTGTCACATGAAAATGGAGGAAAGTGCAAGAACTATTAAAGAAAGGAATACGTTTGAAGTAACCAGGAAGACGACATCAAGAATTGAACTAAAATAATTTTTTGTATTTGAACTGAACAAATGAAATTGGATGTGTGATGACTCTCACTCTCATCCATGATCGCATGATAATATTTTTGAACTGAACTAAGCATCCCCCAGCTGCTACTACATGATAATGTTAGCATGCCTCATTCTCTGTCACAGACACACATAGGGGACGAATGACTCTGACTCTTAGTCGCTGGCTAGCTTACCTAGATGATAGGGATAAATTTGACCTGGATCCAGGGGCGGAGCTCGGGGTGGCTTGCACGTAGCTCCTTGAGCAACCAATGGTGGAGCATGTAGTTGGACTATCGAGCTAGAGGTCCTCGATCCAGCGACTCCACTCCTAGGCTCACTATTTTCTGCTGAAGCGCAGGGTGTTGGAACGAAGAGAACAACGTAGAAACAATCAAACAATCGATGAACCCACAAATAAATTTTGTCAGCATTGTATGATGTATAGGCCACAATGTATTGCATGATGTCAGTGTTGTATGATGTATACAGGCCCGGCCCTGATGGGAGGCAGGGGGGCGGCCGCCCCGGGCCCCCGAAATAGAGGGGCCCCCACGTACGTGTGCTCTCTGTATCAGGCCCATGGGCAAGTAAATCGGTGATTTGCTAAATTGGTGGAACTTCTGTTTCCCTCACATAGGTCCGCGCATGAAGACGTGAGTGATCGCCCTAGCGACATATCACGCACGACTCCTCTAGTCCCGCAAGCCCGAGGGCGACCCCGCCGCCGACACAGCCTCCCCCGATGATTTCTCCTCCAATGGCGGATCGAGTAATTCATGTTCATCTCCATGGACAAGAGTAACAACAACACCGGCCCTAGCAGGCAGTTTTAAACTACACATATCAGGTTAGCACCATCCTGCATCAAACGGAGCTAGCTAGATTGATATGTGACTAGTTAGTAGCAGAATTATTAGATCTAGTGAATTAGCGGACAAGAGTAGGACGTAGTTGTCCTTCTGACTAATTTTTTAGGGCAATCTTTCTTGACTAATTAATCTGGTTGTGTTGGCGATCGATGAAAGACAAGGGGAGAGGATGTCTACAATCCATGGAATAATAATGATAGCCAAGCTGAAATTAATTGGAGGATTCATGGTTGATTCAATATGATTAGGTGGCAAAATTAACTTTTAGTGTTGCAAATTATAAAGTTATTCTACCTGTTAGCCACGAGCAGTTCAAATTACTTTTTGTTTGCCAAACTATAATATATATAATTAGATCCTCAAACTAGGTGGACCAGCTGGTTTTGCACTCAATGATAAAAAAAATAAGAACAATTCGTGTTAAAAAATTATCTAAACATGCTCATAATGATCACAATTTTGAATGTATAAAGGGCCCCCGGTTATAATTTTGCCCCGGGCCCCTGAAATCTCAGGACCGGCCCTGGATGTATAGGCCACAATGTGCTACCTCATATAACAAGAGCCACACCTAAATGAGGCACAAAAGCTAGCAGCATCAGCATACGAGAACTACACACATAACTTTGAAATAAACTTCAACAGGAAGATCAACTCATCTACTAAACCTGCATTCCCAGAGAACAAATCGATCGAGCGCCACCTCACCTTTCTTAAGCTTTGACAGCCTTCCCCGGAATGCGACCGTCGCAGTGCCTCACCCCACATCCGCCTCCCCTTGTAGCGTCAGCAGCGGTGTGCTGCTACTGCTGAAGCAGCAGCCTTCCCTGCTGATGCAGCTCGTACTGCAGCGGGGGAGGTTGGCGACGCTGGGGGACGGGCTCGTCGCCGGTGCGTGGTGGAGAGGGAAGGACGTGGTTGGGGGCATGGCAGCGGAAAATGAGGGGAAGCTGGCCGGCGCACGGGGAGGAGCGGGTCGGCGCTCGAGGTGGAGGTTGCGGCCTGACCATGCTGAGCGCTAGGAAATGGGAGACGGACGGCAGCCGCGCGCTGGGGGAGGGAGACAGGCAGAGGCGGCGTGCTGGGGGGAGGGATACGGGCGACGGCGGCGCGATGGGGGATGGAGCCAGGCGTCTATGGCGCAATGGGGGATGGAGCCGGGCGGCGGCGGCGCAACGGGGGATGGAGCCGCGCGGCGGTGGCGATACGGGGGACGGAGCCGGGCGGCGGTGGCGCGGCGGGGGACGGAGCCGGGCGGTCGCGCGGTGGGGGACTTCGACTTGGAAAAGGTTACAACACTAATGCTGCAAGTATAACCTTTATTTTTATTATGTCTCTTTTTCCAGGAGATGTTCAGGACTGCGTCACCTCATCAGGACAACAGGAGATGTTCAACACTAATGATTAATATCTCCTGGATGAATGGTGTAATATCTGTTTATCATGTTCATCTACTCTGCAGTTGAGTATCGAGAGGTGGAAGAAAAAAAATTACTACAAAATGAGAAGAAGATCAAGGATGCAGATGTCGTCCAACAGGAACATGTCATGCGGGCTAGAATAATTGGAGTCAAGAGTGAGATACAAGTTCTTGGTAAACGTCCCAACCAGGAGCATGGTGTGCAACAGACACCCGCGAAGAGGAGCATTCTAAGTAGCAGAAACTCCACTAAGCAGACTGTGCAGGTAACGATGAAAACTTCAAACCCTGGTTTTGAATGTGCGTGGAAGTTTTACGTGCTAATTCTTCCTAATACTCGCACGTGCATCTAATTATTTTGTGGTTTCAAGACACAGATGTCCACAAAGGCGCAGAGTGGGTGCTGTGATGGCTCAACGTTTGAAGGCGGTCATAATGAAGAGGTACAGGGTAACAGAATTTCCTTTGATGCAAGTAGAAGGATCATTGGCAACAAAATCATTGATGTTCAAGAATTCAGTACGGTTTGCACAAACAAGAAGAGCGCAACAACAAAATCAAACATAGGAGTAATAAACTTTATCGTAGAGCAGCACCAGAAAGCAATACAGGTGACAGAAAATACGAATGTGCAACAACATTTAAAGCAATGTATTTTTTGTGAGCAATTTTTTCTTTGTTTTTGCTGGGTATATTTAAATTATAGTTTCTTGCACACACAGGCGTACGAGCAAGGAAGCAAGTATCACGGTAGTCCACGGTTCACTGAAAACATAAGGCAAGGGCCTTTGAAAGGATCACCTGTGGCATTCAACATGAGGGGTCCTTCCAAAGGATCTCCGATGGCATTCAGAATTGTCAACGAAATCACCAATTCATAGAGGATGTCGCCAAGATTGGCTGGACAAGAGAGGCATGGGAAAACAAAGGTGACATCGGAACTATGCTTTTTCAATTCAACACACAAATAGTTTTTTGGAAGAACAGTGTAAAGCGGAAAATAGGAGGACGGTTGTCCGTCTGGTACGGCTATATGTGCAGTTGTTCTCATGTATAGGATGCTACTAGAAGCACTATTGTTGTGCCTCTCCGGTTGTATGGTGCAAACAGAAGCACAACTGTTCCTGTGGTCCAGATGTATGTGTAGCATGGTCACATCTGTGCTGCTGGGTATAATTTGAAAAGTGCCTCTGGTATACCACTTATACTTGGAGTAGAGGCATGGGTGTGGTTTTGGTATACCAGATGAGCCCTGATGACTCATATAAATCTTTCGTTTAGAGAATAAAAAAATGCATATGCTTCAACAGGCTCTGGACATCTAATTTTGTTTCGTGCCATGTGTTCAGGACATGGCGGAGGGGATAACAGATGAGGCAAAGAAATATCATAGTCCTCCATCCATCATGAAGGGAACAGAACGTTCACAGCAGCAAGTAGTACACAGCGGCATCACAGATTGCATGCTAGAAGCAGCACAGTCCCTTGGATGCACGAGTGCCAGAGAAACAGGTAGCAGCATTCCACAATGCGACAGTGGAGACGCAGAATCATTTATGGATTTGACCTTGGTATGCAGAAACGACGCTGCTACATGTGACAAATAATAGAGCAGCAACAGCTCCGTTGTAAGTGGACCTGTGGCTGGCGATGAAACTAATGTCGTCAGAAGTGAATGCGACCAGACGAACGAAGACACGGTAGACAACATCATCATGGCGCCGCCGGCGATTGTAGAGAAAGAAATGGACAACATGTTCAAAGAAGGCATATACCCAACAATTCAGGAGGTCACCGAAGCGCTCAAACCAGAGGGTGGTATGGCATTCGGATCATTGGATGATGCCTTCTTCTTTTTCTGCAGATATGCGAGAAGGGTTGGCTTTGCTGCCAAGCGATCAACGAGCAGAAGATCGACATATGATGGGCAGCTTGACAAGCAGGTGTTCCAGTGCACCAAGGAAGGGCAGAATAAAACAACTGAGAGACTTGTTAAGGAGAGAAGGAGCAACTGCTTGATCCGGACAGGCTGCCCAGTCCAAATAACAACCAAGAGGGATACAGATAGGAGGAAATGGCATCTGAAGAACGTACTCCTAGAGCACAACCACCAACCTCACCCATATGATTGGATGCTAAAGTTCATGAGATGCTATAAGAAGATGACACCTCAGGATAAATTCTTTATACAAGTGCTGCAGAAGGCAAGGTTAGAACCAAGGAAGGTTATGCAGATTTTTACTGCCATGGGGAAATCGAGGCGAGAAATTATGTTCGACACGATTGACATAAGCAACATTGCATGCAGGGACAGGGCTAGAGAGTGCAATACTGATATCGAGGACACCATGAAACTGTTTGCCGATATGCAGAGGCAGAGGGCGGGATTCCACCATGTGGAAGAGATAGAGAACAATACAGTGAGGAGCCTGTTCTGGACAGACTCCTTGTGCAAGATGAATTATGATCTATATGGAGATTTCGTGTCTTTTGAGACGACATTCTCTACGAATATATATGGCTTGCCATTTGCATCAATTATAGGTGTCAACAACCATGGGTCGACCGTCCTGTTCAGAGTAGGCCTTTTGAAGGATGAGAAAATAGGGTCATTCAAGTGGCTCCTAAGCATGTTTATCGAGGCAATGGGAGGAAAAGAGCCGAAATACATAATAACAGACCAGGACCAGGCGATGAAGACCACAATAAAGAAATCTCTTCCAAGAACGAGGCACAGGTTCTGCTGGTGGCATATTAGGAAGAACATGAAGGAAAATAACGCATCAGTGTTTGCGCAGCACCCAGGAATGTCTGATGATTTATTTCAAATCGTCAAAAACTCACTAGATCAAGACGAGTTTGAGCGTTCCTGGAAAGCAGCAATTTTTGTGCACAAGGCGAAAGGCAACAAACACCTGAACACGCTATGGGAACTCCGAAATTTCTGGGTGCCGGCCTACTTCAAGGACTGCTTCTATCCTTTTTCATCAATAACCGCTCGCAGTGAGAGCACAAATTCGATGTGGAAGAATTACGTCGACCACAGGGACACTATAACAAGGTTTGTTGGTGCATATCACATGATTCAACAAAATTGCCTTGCGACGCTTGACAAGAAAAGACACCGAACAGTCGAGAAGACACCATCACTAGAGACAGGTTTTGTGATTGAAAGACAAGCAAGTGAAGTATACACGAATGAAATTTTCAGGAAATTCCAGCTGGAGCTACGGAACCAGACATACTACAAGTGCTCTGACCTGGCAAAGGGGAGGCAGTATTTTTTAAAAAGGATTACTGAGACTGGAAGAAAAGAGTGGAAACCATATCAAGGCGAGGAATTTGACAGGTTTGAGTTTAGGGTAGATGTGGATGAGCTAAAAGGAAATATACGGTTGTAGCTGCAAGAAAATGAGTAGGGATAGCATTCAGTGCTGCCATGTGCTTAAGGTGATGGACCAAACAGGCATGGTCAATCATCTTCCAAAATCCTTCATCATACCCAGATGGACTAGGAATCTATCACAGAGCTTGAAAGTGTTGTCTACAAGTCAAGATAATAGCATGACCACACAAGACGATGGAACTATAAGATTCGGCCTCACTTACGCTGAGTTGTCAGATATCTGTTCAAATTCTTGCAGAAAAGAGAAAGCATACAGTGTGCTGTGTGAGTGTACGCTAGATATGAAAATAAAAGTCATGGCGGCACTTGCTGAGGAACCAGACGCAGGAATTCTTGCTGAAACTCTCAAGAACCCCCCCCCCTGAGTGGCTCAAAGGGCATGAAAAAAGGAGATCGAATCAAAGCTGGTTCTGAGAAGAAAGGAAAAGGCAACAAAGCCACATCCAAGTGCGATGTTGTCGAGAAAAGGGTCACAGGAAAACAAACTGCGCGGGAAACCCAGAAGTCCAGGAGAGGATGAGGATTGAAGAGGAGAAGAGGAAATTGCATAATGGGAAGAGGGAAGGGTCAATGAAATGGCCGACAACACCAACAACACCATCGAGGACATCAAACGGCTCAGGAGAATGCACTCCAAGCCTAGGAGGAAGACGTCAGACGCCAGCAACTCCAACCACCCCACTGACAACATGTAGCATTTACCAAAGTCTTGCATGTACGCCAGAATCCAACACCAGACAAGCCAGGCACACAAAATGCGCAGGGAAGCCTGGGACAAGGCCCAGAATCTGCACAGTCCACTTCCAGAAAGGAAAGATCCGAGTGGAGACTGTTTGGTGCCGGAGAACAGTACGAATAAAAAATTAAAAGGTAATGATGCAGCTTAAATAGGACATAAGCAAAAAATAGTGATGACTGCAATATTTCTCATTGTTTTTTTGTTTTTTTGTATATTAGTTTTACAGGTAAATAGTGTTGGGGATCGTAGCAGAAATTAAAAAATTTCTCCACATCACCAAGATCAATCTATGGAGTATTCTAGCAACGAGGGGAATAGGAGTGCATCTACATACCCTTGTAGATCGCGAGCGGAAGCGTTCAAGTGAACGGGGATGATGGAGTCGTACTCGCCGTGATCCAAATCACCGATGACCAAGTGCCGAACGGACAGCACCTCCGCGTTCAACACACGTACGGTCGGGAAGACGTCTCCTCCTTCTTGGTGAAGATCCAGCAGCACGACAGCCTGGTGGTGGATGCAGCAGGGTCTCGGTAGGGCTTCGCCAAGCACCAACGAGCGGGAGAGGTGTTACGGGAGGGAGAGGGAGATGACTATCTGTTGATCAACGAGCTAGTCAACTAGAGGCTTACTAGGGACATGTTGGTGTCTATTATTCACACATGTATTACGATTTCCGGATAATACAATTATAGCATGAATAAAGACAATTATCATGAACAAAGAAATATAATAATAATGCTTTTATTATTGCCTCTAGGGCATATTTCCAACAGTCTCCCACTTGCACTAGAGACAATAGTCTAGTTACATTGTGATGAATCGAACACCAATGGAATTTTGGTGTTGATCATGTTTTGCTCTAGGGAGAGGTTTAGTCAACGGATCTGCCACATTCAGGTCCGTATGTATTTTACAAATCTCTATGTCTCCATTTTGAACACTTTCACGAATGGAGTTGAAGCGACGCTTGATATGCCTGGTCTTCTTGTGAAACCTGGGCTCCTTTGCAAGGGCAATAGCTCCAGTGTTGTCACAGAAGAGAGTCATCGGGTCCGACGCATTGGGTATGACTCCTAGGTCGGTAATGAACTCCTTCACCCAGACTGCTTCTTGTGCTGCCTCCGAGGCTGCCATATACTCTTCTTCACATGTAGATCCCACCACGACGCTTTGCTTGCAACTGCACCAGCTTACTTCCCCACCATTCAAAATATACACGTATCCGGTTTGTGACTTAGAGTCATCCAGATCTGTGTCGAAGCTAGCATCGACGTAACCCTTTACGACGAGCTCTTCGGCACCTCCATAAATGAGAAACATATCCTTGGTCCTTTTCAGGTACTTTAGGATGTTTTTGACCGTTGTCCAGTGTTCCTTGCCGGGATTACTTTGGTACCTACCTACAAACATTCGGCAAGGTTTACATCAGGTCTGGTACACAGCATGGCATACATAATAGACCCTATGGCTGAGGCATAGGGGATGACACTCATCTCTTCTATATCTTCTGCCGTGGTCGGGTATTGAGCCGTACTCAATCGCACACCTTGCAATATAGGCAAGAACCCCTTCTTGGACTGATCCATATTGAACTTCCTCAACATCTTGTCAAGGTACGTACTTTGTGAAAGACCGATGAGGCGTCTTGATCTATCTCTATATATCTTGATGCCTAATATATAAGCAGCTTCTCCAAGGTCCTTCATTGAAAAACACTTGTTCAAATAGGCCTTTATGCTTTCCAAGAATTCTATATCATTTCCCATCAACAATATGTCATCCACATATAATATGAGAAATGCTACAGAGCTCCCACTCACTTTCTTGTAAACGCAGGCTTCTCCATAAGTCTGCATAAACCCAAACGCTTTGATCATCTCATCAAAGCGAATGTTCCAACTCCGAGATGCTTGCACCAGCCCATAGATTGAGCGCTGGAGCTTGCACACCTTGTTAGCATTCTTAGGATCGACAAAACCTTCCGGCTGCATCATATACAATTCTTCCTTAAGAAAGCCGTTAAGGAAGGCCGTTTTGACGTCCATTTGCCATAATTCATAATCATAGAATGCGACAATTGCTAACATGATTCAGACGGACTTCAGCTTCGCTACGGGTGAGAAAGTCTCATCGTAGTCAACCCCTTGAACTTGTCGATAACCCTTAGCGACAAGTCGAGCCTTATAGATGGTCACATTACCATCCGCGTCTGTCTTCTTCTTAAAGATCCATTTATTTTCTATGGCTCGCCGATCATCGGGCAAGTCAGTCAAAGTCCATACTTCGTTTACATACATGGATTCTATCTCGGATTTCATGGCTTCTAGCCATTTTTCGGAATCTGGGCTTGCCATCGCTTCCTCATAGTTCGAAGGTTCACCATTGTCTAACAACATGATTTCTAGGACAGGGTTGCCGTACCACTCTGGTGCGGAACGTGTCCTCGTGGACCTACGAAGTTCCGTAGGAGCTTGATCCGAAGTATCTTGATCATCATCATTAACCTCCTCTCTAATCGGTGCAGGCACCACAGGAACATTTTCCTGAGCTGCGCCACTCTCCGTTTGAAGAGGCAGTACTTCATCAAGCTCCACTTTCCTCCCACTTACTTCTTTCGAGAGAAACTCTTTCTCTAGAAAGGATCCATTCCTGGCAACAAATATCTTGCCTTCGGATCTGAGGTAGAAGGTATACCCAATGGTTTCCTTAGGGTATCCTATGAAGACGCATTTTTCCGACTTGGGTTTGAGCTTTTCAGGTTGAAGTTTCTTGACATAAGCATCGCATCCCCAAACTTTTAGAAACGACAGCTTAGGTTTCTTCCCAAACCATAATTCATACGGTGTCGTCTCAACGGATTTCGACGGAGCCCTATTTAAAGTGAATGCGGCAGTCTCTAAAGCATAGCCCCAAAATGAGAGCGGTAGATCGGTAAGAGACATCATAGATCGCACCATATCCAATAGAGTGCGATTACGACGTTCGGACACACCGTTACGCTGAGGTGTTCTAGGCGACGTGAGTTGTGAAACGATTCCACATTTTCTTAAGTGTGTGCCAAATTCGTGACTTAAATATTCTCCCCCACAATCTGATCGTAAGAACTTTATTTTTCTGTCACGTTGATTCTCAACCTCACTCTGAAATTCCTTGAACTTTTCAAAGGTCTCAGACTTGTGTTTCATTAAGTAGACATACCCATATCTACTCAAGTCATCGGTGAGAGTGAGAACATAACGATAGCCACCGCGAGCCTCAACACTCATTGGACCACACACATCAGTATGTATAATTTCCAATAAGTTGGTTGCTCGCTCGATTGTTCCGGAGAACGGAGTCTTGGTCATTTTACCCATGAGGCATGGTTCGCACGTGTCAAATAATTCATAATCAAGAGGCTCTAAAAGTCCATCTGCATGCAGCTTCTTCATGCGTTTGACACCTATGTGACCAAGGCGGCAGTGCCACAAGTATGTGGGACTATCATTATCAACTTTACATCTTTTGGTATTCACACTATGAACATGTGTAACATTACGCTGGAGATTCATCAAGAATAAACCATTCACCAGCGGGGCATGACCATAAAACATATCTCTCATATAAATAGAACAACCATTATTCTCGGATTTAAATGAGTAGCCATCTCGAATTAAACGAGATCCTGATACAATGTTCATGCTCAAAGCTGGAACTAAATAACAATTATTGAGGTTTAAAACTAATCCCGTAGGTAAATGTAGAGGTAGCGTGCCGACGGCGATCACATCGACCTTGGAACCATTCCCGACGCGCATCGTCACCTCGTCCTTCGCCAGTCTCCGCTTATTCCGCAGCTCCTGCTTTGAGTTACAAATATGAGCAACCGCACTGGTATCAAATACCCAGGAGCTACTACGGGTGCTGGTAAGGTACACATCAATAACATGTATATCACATATACCTTTGGTGTTGCCGGCCTTCTTGTCCGCTAAGTATTTGGGGCAGTTCCGCTTCCAGTGACCACTTCCCTTGCAATAAAAGCACTCAGCTTCAGGCTTGGGTCCATTCTTTAACTTCTTCCTGGCAACTGATTTACCGGGCGCGGCAACTTCCTTGCCGTCCTTCTTGAAGTTCTTCTTACCCTTGCCTTTCTTGAACTTAGTGGTTTTATTCACCATCAACACTTGATGTTCCTTTTTGATCTCCACCTCCGCTGATTTCAGCATTGAATATACCTCGGGAATGGTCTTTTCCATCCCCTGCATATTGAAGTTCATCACAAAGCTCTTGTAGCTTGGTGGAAGTGACTGAAGGATTCTGTCAATGACCGAGTCATCCGGGAGATTAACTCCCAGCTACGTCAAGCGGTTGTGCAACCCAGACATCTTGAGTATGTGTTCACTGACAAAGCTATTTTCCTCCATCTTACAACTAAAGAACTTGTCGGAGACTTCACATCTCTCAACCCGGGCATGAGCTTGTAAAACCATTTTCAGCTCCTCGAACATCTCATATGCTCCGTGTTGCTCAAAACGCTTTTGGAGCCCCGGTTCTAAGTTGTAAAGCATGCCGCACTGAACGAGGGAATAATCATCAGCACATGACTGATAGGCGTTCATAACGTCTTGGTTTGCTGGGAATGGTGCTTCACCTAGCGGTGCTTCTAGGACATAAACTTTCTTGGCAGCTATGAGGATGATCCTCAGGTTCCGGACCCAGTCCGTACAGTTGCTGCCATCATCTTCAGCTTGGTTTTCTCTAGGAATGCGTTGAAGTTGAGGGCAACATTCGTGGGCCATTTGATCTACAAGACATATTGTAAAGATTTTAGACTAAGTTCATGATAATTAAGTTCATCTAATCAAATTATTCAATGAACTCCCACTCAGACAGACATCCCTCTAGTCATCTAAGTGAAACATGATCCGAGGCAACTAGGCCGTGTCCGATCATCACGTGAGACGGACTAGTCAACATCGGTGAACATCTCCATGTTGATCGTATCTTCTATACGACTCATGCTCGACCTTTCGGTCCTCCGTGTTCCGAGGCCATGTCTGTACATGCTAGGCTCATCAAATCAACCTAAGTGTATTGCGTGTGTAAATCTGGCTTACACCCGTTGTATTCGAACGTTAGAATCTATCACACCCGATCATCACGTGGTGCTTCGAAACAATGAACCTTCGCAACGGTGCACAGTTAGGGGGAACACTTTCTTGAAATTAATTTGAGGGATCATCTTATTCAAGCTACCATCGTTCTAAGCAAATAAGATGTAAAACATGATAAACATCACATGCAACCAAATAGTGACATGATATGGCCATTATCATTTCGCTCCTTTGATCTCCATCTTCGGGGCGCCATGATCATCGTCGTCACCGGCATGACACCGTGATCTCCATCATCATGATCTCCATCATTGTGTCTTCATGAAGTTGTCACATCAACTATTACTTCTACTACTATGGTTAACGCTTTAGCAATAAAGTAAAGTAATTACATGACGTTTATGTTGACACGCAGGTCATAAATAAATTAAGACAACTCCTATGGCTCCTGCCGGTTGTCATACTCATTGACATGCAAGTCGTGATTCCTATTACAAGAACATGATCATCTCATACATCACATATATCATTCATCACAACTTTTGGCCATATCATATCACAAAGCACTTGCTGCAAAAACAAGTTAGACGTCCTCTAATTGTTGTTGCAAGTTTTTACGTGGTTTCTAGCAAGAACGTTTCTTACCTACGCCAAAACCACAACGTGAATTGCCAATTTCTATTTACCCTTCATAAGGACCCTGTTCATCGAATCTGATCCGACTAAAGTGGGAGAGACAGACACCCGCCAGCCACCTTATGCAACTAGTGCATGTCAATCGGTGGAACCGGTCTCACGTAAGCGTACGTGTAAGGTTGGTCCGGGCCGCTTCATCCCACAATGCCGCCGAATCAAGATAAGACTAGTAACGGCAAGATAATTGACAATATCGACACCCACAACTGCTTTGTGTTCTACTCGTGCATAGAAACTACGCATAGACCTAGCTCTAATACCACTGTTGGGGATCATAGCAAAAAATAAAAAAATTCTACGCATCACCAAGATCAATCTATGGAGTATTCTAGCAACGAGGGGAATAGGAGTGCATCTACATACCCTTGTAGATCGCGAGCGGAAGCGTTCAAGTGAACGGGGATGATGGAGTCGTACTCGTCGTGATCCAAATCACCGATGAACAAGTGTCGAATGGACAGCACCTCCGCGTTCAACACACGTATGGTCGGGAAGACGTCTCCTTCTTCTTGATCCAGCAAGGTGGGAGGAGAGGTTGATGAAGATCCAGCAGCACGACGGCGTGGTGGTGGATGCAGCAGGGTCTCGGCAGGGCTTCGCCAAGCACCAACGAGCGGGAGAGGTGTTACGGGAGGGAGAGGGAGGCGCCAGGGGCAAGGGGTGCGGCTGCCCTCCCTCCCCCCTCTTTATATAGGGGCCTTGGGGGGCGCCAGCCCTAGGAGATCTGGTCTCCAAGGGGGGCGGCGGCCAAGGGGTGGCTTCCCCCCAAGCCAAGTGGGGGGCGCCCCCACCCCTAGGGTTTCCCAACCCTAGGCGCAGGGGGGGCCCAAAGGGGGGGTGCACCAGCCCACCAGGGGCTGGTTCCCCTCCAACTTCAGCCCATGGGGGCCTCCAGGATAGGTGGCCCCACCCGGTGGACCCCCGGGACCCTTCCGGTGGTCCCGGTACAATACCGGTAACCCCCGAAACCTTCCCGATGGCCGAAACTGGACTTCCTATATATAAATCTTTACCTCCGGACCTTTCCGGAACTCCTCGTGACGTCCGGGATCTCATCCGGGACTCCGAACAACTTTCGGGTTACTGCATACTAATATCTCTACAACCCTAGCGTCACCAAACCTTAAGTGTGTAGACCCTACGGGTTCGGGAGACATGCAGACATGACCGAGATGCCTCTCCGGCCAATAACCAACAGCGGGATCTGGATACCCATGTTGGCTCCCACATGCTCCTCGATGATCTCATCGGATGAACCACGATGTCGAGGACTTAATCAATCCCGTATTCAATTCCCTTTGTCAATCGGTATGTTACTTGCCCGAGACTCGATCGTCGGTATCCCAATACCTTGTTCAATCTCGTTACCGGCAAGTCACTTTACTCGTACCGTAATGCATGATCCTGTGACCAACTCCTTGGTCACATTGAGCTCATTATGATGATGCATTACCGAGTGGGCCCAGAGATACCTCTCCGTCATACAGAGTGACAAATCCCAGTCTCGATTCGTGCCAACCCAACAGACACTTTCGGAGATACCCGTAGTGCACCTTTATAGCCACCCAGTTACGTTGTGACGTTTGATACACCCAAAGCACTCCTACGGTATCCGGGAGTTGCACAATCTCATGGTCTAAGGAAATGATACTTGACATTAGAAAAGCTCTAGCAAACGAACTACACGATCTTTGTGCTATGCTTAGGTTTGGGTCTTGTCCATCACATCATTCTCCTAATGATGTGATCCCATTATCAATGACATCCCCATGTCCATAGTCAGGAAACCATGGCTATCTGTTGATCAACGAGCTAGTCAACTAGAGGCTCACTAGGGACACATTGTGGTCTATGTATTCACACATGTATTACGATTTCCAGATAACACAATTATAGCATGAATAATAGAAAATTATCATGAACAAGGAAATATAATAATTTTTTATTATTGCCTCTAGGGCATATTTCCAACAAATAGGTTGAATAGCCACGCACAAGGGTGGAGACGCACAAGGGTGGATAAGGAAGAATGGATCACTGAAGATTCAAAAACAAGGCCGCATGCGGAGTGATGAAATAGCAAGTGACTGGTGAGGAGGGTGGGCGGGTGTTGATTGTTTAATTTTTCATGCTGTGGTTATAAGAACGGCTTGTAAGTTAATTTGCTGCAGTTATAGAAACAAAACAAATTTAAATAAGAACGCCTTTTGCTTCTTATGTATTTTTACTCAGCGGAGAAAAAATCAGAGGCACATGTTTCCTTGTTATTTTCCGCAGCCGTGGGTTTCTGAATGTGGATGTTGTAAGAATACAAGCATGCTTCTCTGCTGCTACATAGAGAGATAAAAATAACTGAAGTGCACAGGCAGCCACGGCCATGGCACTAGTGGGTGTTCAACTGTGACTCTCACGGTTGCATGGTAATGTCCATCGTCGTTGCACGGAAACATTTTTAAGCAACGAATCTGGGTCGTGCTTCTGGGGGCCGCATAACTGTGGCTTTCTTGGTAACTATGCCTCTCCTGTTCTCACGCATGTTCTTCTGTTATGAATGCATGTCTGTAAGTAATTGAAATATAGAGCAGATAACCGTGCTTGCGATGCGTGTCGAACCGTGCCTTATGTGCCTTCATGGCGTGCTTGTGTGATGCAAAGATTTCAAAGACAACGGTTCATAGTTGTGTTTGTGTTTCTGTTTCACAAATGGATATAGTGCCTGGCAGTAGGTTCACGGTGTTTCCTGTGAGAGAATAACGGCTTTACATGCTACTGAAGCACGAGGAATGACGGTCGTGCCTGTGTGGCATGTAGAACAGTGCGTCTTGTATCACTTCACGACTGTTGTGTGGTACGTGACAAACTGTGCCTCTGCCATGGCCGTGCCTGTGTGACAGGTAGAACAGTGCATCTCGTATCACTTTCCTACAAAGGCATGACCGTGTGTGTGGTACATGACAAACCGTGCCTCTACCATCACTTCACTTGCTTGCTTTTTTCTGTGAGCGTTTCGGCAGAATCATCTGCAAGGCAGAGGCACAGCCTTGAATCCCCCTTAACTTTGAAACTGTCTTTATAGTGACTTCATGGTTAACGTGCCCGTGGAAAATTTTGCCTCTCATAGAGGCAAGATGACTGCAAAACCGTGCTTCCGGCGTCGAACTAATTATTCTAATGAATATGTGCGGTAAATAATTAAAACACGGATGGGCACTCCCGTGCCTGGCCTGCTTGTACAACAGTGCATCATGTTTGATGAAAGCCGTGGCTCTATTTAATGCTTCAAGCAACCATCTACCATTTACTTGTTATGAGTAGTAATTAACCCGGAGCCCCCTGTAAAAAAAGAGGTAATTAATCTGGACCCCTCCGCTCCCCGTCGGTATTTAAGTCGTTTCGTGGATTGATAGGTTGTAATCCATTTTTCCAGATCCACCTCTCTGAGCACTGGTCGTGGGTGGCGCCACCCAGCAATGGAGGTGGAGATGGAATGTGCTACTTGTAGCACCAAGAGGGCGAGAGTGGTGCCACCGGCGATGCCGCCTTCTGGTGGTGTGCTGGTCGTCAGAGGGGAGGGAAGCGGCGAGCGTGCTCTCCCTCGATCCAAGGAGGGAGAAGGGGAGTGTCGTCCAGACCTCATCAGCGACCTCCCGGACGCCATCCTCGGTGAGATCATCTCTCGTCTCCCCATCAAGGAGGGCATCCGTACTCGAATCCTCGCTTGTCGGTGGCATCCTTTATGGTGCACCGCTCCTCTGAATCTCGACTCCCGTGAGATCTCTGTCTTTCGTCTTTTAACGATGGGGAAACAGTTCATATCGAGACCATATCTCAGCTGTCCGCCGTCACCAAGGAGTGCGTCCGCAGATGCTATTTCGGAACTCGACGCTCTCGAAATTTTGTCGCTGATGTTGTTAGTCTTCCGGAATCCATTCTGTCCAGCCATGAGGGCTGTGTTAGCCGCCTCTCTATCCCGGCGTGCTACCTACGGTGCAGACCCTCCACCGTTGATGCCTGGTTGCGATCCTCAAAGATGAACAATATTCAAGTTCTTGATTTCTACTACCTCTTCCCAGGATTTTTGACGCAAGAGGTCACACTACTGGATGTATGTACTTCATCTACGCCCTCGGCACCTGAGTCCGTGTTTCAGTTTTCCTCCTCTCTCCACACCCTCGCCTTTGCTCTTTGCCAAATACCAGACAATTACGTAGGGACGCTTAAGCTACCACTGGTCAAAAGACTCTCGCTTGTGGAAGTTGATATATCAGACGTCTCGCTGCAAAGCATAATCCACTCTAGTTGCCCTCACTTGAGTCTCTGCTGCTTGTTTGCAGTAGAGGAGGTCGTCGCATCACAATAAACTCGTGTAACCTTGTAAGCATTGGCATTTGTTGTGCACACGGCAAACTCATTATTGAGGATGCCCCTTCGGTTCGACGGTTGATCGACGATGGTCTGGTCGACGACTGTTCGATAATCGTTGTCTTTGCACCTAAACTGGAGACGTTAGGTGAATTCGTGTTCGTGTCTCCCTCCACGTGTCTTGAGGTACTGACTTTCCTTGATATTGGAACAGAGCTGCACTTGTTCC
The DNA here is from genome assembly GCF_003073215.2 of Triticum urartu. Lineage (NCBI taxonomy): Eukaryota > Viridiplantae > Streptophyta > Magnoliopsida > Poales > Poaceae > Triticum > Triticum urartu. The sequence continues at coordinate 709,234,620 of NC_053023.1, forward strand.
AATGTTTGTTCTATTAATTTGATGACCTATGTTCTATTCTTCATGCAGAGTCGGGACTTCAAGGTAACCGGTGTGTCTGCACCTAAACCGTATCCATGTGGTCTCACCTGTCTTGCATATTGAGTTTTCACGATACTTTCAGCTTAATTTTGTTTGTGAGGAAACAAGTTTTATTTAATCCAACCTTTATTCTATTAGTTTTGTGATCCATCTTCTGTTAATTTTCATGAAGGGTTTGGAGGCAGTCAGTCTAACAACAATGCGTCAATCTGTTAAGACCTTTGCTTATCTACATGTATTATAAAGTGGACATCGTTGTTGAATTGTTGCAATCCTTTCCAAAACTGGAGAACTTGTTTGTCGAGGTGATGATCTTCAGAAATGTGCATACTGTAGTACTCGTTCCATTTCAAAATGGTTATCTTAAATTTGACTGGAATTGATGCACCCATATCTACACAAGATTTATTGTTGGATACACATCCATATCTAGACAAGTCTATGTCAAACTTCTTGTTACGGAGGTGGTAGAATTAATTGTTTCATTTGGTTTTTCGATGGTCTATATCTCTTTTTATAGACGCTAAGTATTTTCAACCTATCATTTATATTTTAGGGACGGTTTTCATGGTGAATAAAACAAATGGCGTCTTAAGCACCGGCAGTTTCTCAAACATCACGACATTTGTCTGAAGACAGTATCGCTGGAACATTATGTTCGCTCCCGGAGTTACAATGAATTTGCGATGTTCTTTGTTCTGAGTGCAAAGGATATGGAGACCATCACCATTAAGTTTATCTCCCCTCCCGCAGAGTTCACGGGAGTATTTTACTAAGAGCAACAGAGGGTTCTGGAGTGGCATAAAAAGGCTTCTAAACGTGCTGGTCTTAGATTATCATCAAGTTGCAGCCACGTGCGTCCGCATTTAAGAAACATAAGTGTTGAGTACCTGGATTTGACGGTTCTATTCAGGTGTGGATGCTGAAATCAGATCTGGTGTTAGTTGTTCAGGTGTATGGAGTTATTTGTTGTTGCGATCGTTTGAGCTCGGGTTTTATGTAAACTTTATCAGACAACTTGTAGTCTTTGCACCTTGTGTAGGCTTGTTTGTTTTTGTGTTGCGTGCAGCCATGAAGGAGCTCCCAACTGCTAAAATCTACCTAGTTTTGTGTCTTTTTGAGTTGATGCTACAACATGTCATGGTCCCCAGTCCCGTGGAAATGTGCGAGAAAACGTGTGCCTCTTTGTGTGTAGTAAATGAGTGACCCCTCCATTTTCGGTAATAGAGGCACGACCGTTCATACTATTATCTACTGTTGTGTCAAATGTGGAGTTTTGCAGCTTTGTACAGGCCGAAGGACTATAAAATGCTGTGGCACCAAGATTAAAAGACATAAAGTAGATTTATTTTTTCAGTGGAGAGATGCACGATGTATGTCTAACTGTGCCTGTGTTGTATGTACGACAGTGCCTCTCGTATGTACCTGTCATGCACACAATGCATGCACAACCATGCCTGTATTGCAGGTAGAGCAGTGCTTCTCGTATGTACCTGCCATATGCACAGAGGTAGCTGCAGTTGAGCCCTTGCACTGTTTCTGCTCCTCGTACTGTGGTTATAAAAACGGCTTGTAAGTTTATTTGGTGCAGTTATAGAAACAAAACAAATTTAAGCAGAACAGATTTTGCTTGTTTAGGTATTTTTATTACTCAACAGAGAAAACATTATAAGGGCGACATGTTTGCTTGTAAATTTCTGCAGCCGTTTCTTTATGAAGGTGGATGCTGTAAGAATACAACCATGCCTCTGCTGCAACACAACATAGAGAGCCACCACCACGGTCAACCAAACATGTTTCCCGGGGCCTTACGTAGCGCCTTTAGTGACCGCACAACCGAGTTTCTACTCAACAGGCCACACCCAGATGCGTCTCGAGGATTGAAGCCATGCCACTGCAGACTCACAACCTTGCTTTCACCTTGTTGTGGCATCGTGACGTTCGTTCTTTGCTTGAAAAACGTGCCTTCCACAGCCACTTGACTGTGCGCCTAACAAAGGAGCAACGCTAGCTAATAAAGTGCCTCTTCTACTACTAAAAGCATGGCCGTCATTGCTTCACTTCCATGCCTCTGACAGTGGCTCCTTGGTACAGAACCGTGGTTGTAGAGACTTCTTGCCCGTGCTTTTAAGAACAGTGTCTCTCGAATCGGCCATTCTTTCCCTCACAAAGTAAACAGTGAGGGTTCACATCTGAATCCAATTCCGTTGTGTTTGTGCAGTAGACACACGAATGTGACTCTATGTAATACTAAACTGTGCCTCCAAGGGTTCTTGTCCGTGCCTCTCCGTTTGAACGAGTCGACGGAATCATTCAGAACACAAACACAAGCGAACATGACTCTATATAATACCACACCATGCCTTTGTGGCTTCCCACCCGTGCCTATGACCTGAAACACTGAAACACAGAATGCCAGGAACGTCCACGCCTTCATGAGTGGACAAGTCATGACTCTAGTTGGTACACATAACCGTGGCTGTAGAGACTTCACGCCCGTGCTTTCAAAAACATCGTCTCTCGAATCGGCCATTACGTTCCTCACAAAGTAAACAGATAATGTTCACATGATGTTACAAAAGTTTCCACACAAGGATATTACGAAAGAAAAAAAGAGAAACTTCAATCAACTGCGAACCAACATTGCCTCATTACAACGATACTGGAAACCAAAATACATTTGTTAACAAATTTACTGACAACGAAATTTCACAACACAAAATAAGAAACTTCTAGTCCACTTCTTAATTACTTCAGGTACAACGATCAGGGCCGCTGCTATCTATCTAGTCCCCAGAGACTGCTTGTTCGTTTGCTGGGCGCACAATCCCTCAGACTCCTTTTTTCATACCCTCTGATTGCTCCACCATCCGGTCGCGCTCAACGATGAGTGTTGCCTTCTCATTCATAAGAACTGCGACGAAGGCTTTGTTCTCCTTATAGAGCTTCCTCCAGTGCTCGACCGCCCTCAAGAGCTCAGCATTCGTAGCCACCTCCAGTTCATAATGCCTCTTCCAGGAATTGATGACGTCAACCGCATCATTCTTCTTAATTTAGGCAATGGTGTCGTCGAGGATCTTATTCATATGGTCAAAGACGGAGGTCTTAGGCTTATCGCCTCCGAGATGAAACTGCCTGTGTGACTTAGTTCCCAGAGACTTCTCATTGTGTTGATGGGCGCACAGTTCCTTGATCTCCATTTTCAAACCTTCTGATTCATCCACCAGACGGCCGTGCGCAATGAGGAGCTTCGCCTTCTCATTCCTAAGATCTGCGATGTTGGCTTTGCTCTCATCGTACAACTCCTTCCAGCTGTAGAGGTTCTTCTCCAGCATCGCTATCTCACGACGGCTCTCCTCGTGGAACTCCCTGCAGCCATCGATGACCCTCAACAGCTCATCATTCTTGGCCTTTTTGCGCTTATATAGATTCTTCCACTAGTTGATGACGTCCACCGAATTATCCTGCTTAACTACGACCCAAACATAGGTCTCAGACTAATCGCATCCGAGATGATTCTGCTTGTGCGAACCATCGACTGGTCCTAAGAGTTCACTGTCGCTACGGGAGCTGTTAGATCTTCCTAAGGACACCCCACACACCACTCTCTTCCTTTTTCTCAACTTTGAGTTGCTCCTTAATTGTGCGACAGGGCAGTTCTGAATGAGTTCGTGATGGAGCCTAACCCTAGCTCCAATTGACTGAAAATCAGTATCAGGAAGACACACCCTCATCAAATTAGGTGAAAGAAAAAACGAATTAAGCAGAAGCGGAAGCAGAGTGGACTTACAGATGAGGGGCCCTCGCCATCTCGGATCTTCTCCCACGACAGGACACGGCGCTCCGGAGTAGTCTCCTTGTGCCCAGCCATGGCGGAGATGGTCAGAGGATAGAGACGAGTAAGAGGAATGGAAGGCCTGGCGGCGGACAAAGGGAGGAGTAGGATGTGGCTAGGGTTTCGAGACTCTGTCCGTCCGCCTTAAATAGCCGGAGCTTCCCCTGGGGCAACGAGCTAAAGCGGCGTCACCGGAGGAGACGCACGTCGGACCATTGGGTTTCCGGAGCGGCGCCACGTGGTGTTCACACCCGAATACGAGGAGACGCCCATCGAACCGTTGGGTTTCCACAATAAACGTACGAATGTGACTCTGGGTAAAGCATAACCATGCCTCTCCGGGCTTCACGGTTGTGCCTGTCCTTGCGAACGGTTCAACAGAATCATTTGGAACATGAAGACAAACTAACGTGACTCTTCACAATACCATGCCGTGACTTCCTGGGACTCACGACCGTGCGAATAATATACCATAGCAGCGTCTCTCAAACAGGCCATTCCGCGTCTCATAGAGTAAACAGTGAGTGTTCACATCCGAACCCATTCCGCACGGTTTCCACAATTAAAGAAATGAACGTGACTGTGCGTAAGACCAAACTATGCCTTTGTGGGCTTAACGCCCGTGCCTCTCCATCTGATTGAGTCGACGGAATCATTCGGAACACAAACATAGGCGAGCGTGACTATATAATTCCACACCATGCCCGTGACCCTTAACATTGAAACACAGGCAGCCACGAACATCCACGCCATCGTGAGTCCACAAGTCATGAGGCTACTTGATACAGAATCGTGGCTGTAGAGACTTCATGCCCATGCTTTTAAGAATAGCGTCTCTCGAGTGGGTCATTGCGTCCCTCCACCAGTGTCAATATAAACGCCTCCCCACAGCGGCCACCCCTTCCCAGCCACTCCATTAGCCGCCAGCGACATCAAACCCTAGAGATGGATCTTGATCCTAATATGGGAGATGTAACACAGGAGGAGGGAGAGGCCATGGAGGTGAGGTCTCCAGCAGCACAGCAGAGGAGGAGGAGGAGGCGCATGCAGAGGGAAGAGGTGGCCGCCCAAGATGAGCAGGAGCAGGAGTACAACCGCCGGCTCTCCAATAAGGTGCTGGAGAAGTGCAACGATGAAGACTTGAGCTTGTTTTCCCTGTTGGAAGGGGAAGGAGCTTCATGCAGATAGTTGCTTGGGTGAGGAGAAGAGCAGTCATGGCTCCTCATCCAGCTACTAGGGCAAAGTGGGATCATTTCTTCCAGCGTTATGCCTGATTTGTTTTCTCTATGTATCTATCTATCTATCTATCTATCTTCCTATCTATCTATAAGTGGTGCTCTTTGTAAGATCTGAATGAGAATGAATATATATGGTACTATGTGCTACTCTGAAATCTATTATATCTATTATATAATTAAAATAAGAGTCAAACAAGCCATCATGTTCGTCCACACAGATTTAATTATCTTGACCATTAATTTTAGATATACACGGCTTAGATTTAAAGATGTAAACGTTACATACAAATATCATGTGTATGCATTATTTTGCACCTATGAAATCTATCACGTATATATGGCTATGATGGAAAACTGCAGCCGCAATCATGTGTAATAGAAGGACACGCCGAAACTAACAATGCCATCACGTTTTGTAGTTGGAACTAAAGGAACCATAAAAAAACACTGCCGAATTCTAATGGAAAAAGAAACAACAAAAATTAGGATTGCTACATGTAGGACAAAGCTAGATATATAGGCCACCTAAAAAAGCTAGCTAGGCAACGTACTCATCCAGGTTGTTTAAAGCTAGCTAGGCAACGTACTCATCCAGGTTATTTAAAGCTAGCTAGGCAACGTACTCACCCGGGTTGTTTGAATCCGAACCAAGCACCTAATTCTAGATCACGTACATCATCTATTTATATATAAAAAGTACTTTACGGGGTCACCAGAAAAAAGATAATTAAGCTAGAAAATTGCACAATAATTAGAAACTTTTGACCGTTAATTTCATGGATTAGATAATCACCACCGTTTGATCTACGTAATATCTGAAACGTTGTAGAAAATTACCCACGCCTATGCCATTACGTGAAATAACCTTTAAATTTAATCATCAATAGTGCCAGCACGTTACTTAAAAAAATAGTGCCAACACATGAAACACCCTTTCAATCATAAATTCCCTCAAAAGATCAACCATAAAAAAAAGAATTTCCTATTTTCTCTACCTCTTACGGTTGCATCTTGCAGCATCCTTAGAGCCCCCATCTTGATCTTGCCCTAGATGCACAAAGCTCTACCAATTCATCTAATGCTTCCTCATGGCGTCTTCCTCATCTTTGTCACGCCCCTCAACCACGTCCTCCTAAGTCCACCGGCCACTTCCGCCTCGGCGCTTCCACTCGCCGATTTCTATGGAGGTACGTGGCGCTGCAGTTCCTA